>NW_006769244.1:908599-913728 GCF_000442215.2 Lipotes vexillifer
CCCCCCCGCCGCGTCCAAAAGGCAGGCTCGCTTCTGCACACTCACCTGTAACTCGCCACACCAGAGCCCCGGCCCAGCCACGGGAGCCGGACTGGCTGCACTGGCGGCGGGTCCTGGGAAGGAAGGGGGTTCGAATGAAGAGCTGGGGCAGAGGATGCAGAGAGGCAGCAGGCAGGCAAACACTGCCCTTGGCTTGCTCTCCAAGTACCAAGGTCATAGCCCTACTCAGCCAGGGGCAGGATGGAAAACAAGTGGGCCACCCCTGGGAAGAGGTGGTGGGGGGCAGGCTGACTGTGAACTCCCTGTGTGGGGAGGGACACTGCCAGGGAAACTCTTGAGTGGAAACAGATGAAAACCAAAAACAAACAGAAGAAAGTAAACAAATGAGAAGACACAGAATATATAATTACCTTTTTCTGAAAGGTACAGGAAAGAAATGTATAAGAAATGATGAGAAAACTGGAGGTGGCCGATGGAGCGGGAGGGGCGCTCCATGCTCTTTTTAAAGCTTCCTCCGAATGCTCAGTACTGGGACCAACTACATAGAGAGGTAGATTTTAACAAGGTGGTTTTGTTTTGTTTTTGTTTTTACTACGGTGCTGATGTATATGTAATGTCTAAAAAAAGTTATTTGTAAATAAGTTTTTACAATATGACAGATATCACTGGGTCTACTATCTGTAAAAAATATACATATAAATATATATATACTGTTTGTTTAAAATAGAGTATTTTTATTTCATCCCTTAACTCATCATCCCAGCAGTGGTATTGCACTTCAGATGACATCATATTACTAATTTGTACTGTATGACCTCTGGCAACTTCCTCCATTTGATTCAGATTTTTCTA
This sequence comes from Lipotes vexillifer, assembly GCF_000442215.2. Taxonomy (NCBI): domain Eukaryota; kingdom Metazoa; phylum Chordata; class Mammalia; order Artiodactyla; family Lipotidae; genus Lipotes; species Lipotes vexillifer. Next base: position 909,452 of record NW_006769244.1, read on the forward strand.
GTTTTCTGTTTTTACTTTGTACATTGAGCATTGCTTATTTCCTTTTAAGAAATGTACAGAACTCTGAAATGTAGAAATGAAGTGATGTTGACATACCACTTTTAAAGAAAAAAACAAATAAAAGATCATTATCTGAACCAATCCAAAGTTGAGTGTATTTTAGGACTGTCACTGGAGCTCCAGCCTTAGTTAAGCAGGTGGATTATGCCTGGGTTTTAATTGATTAACTGCAGTTCTTGTCTCAAATTTTTTATATCATTATTTAAACATTTAAGTAACAGTGGAGATCAATCATTCCCAGCCTTTTTAATTCCACCACGCTAATAAAATGGTCTAAATTTGCACTCCAGGGGATGTGGCAAAGGTAAAAGAGAGTCATCTATGAAAGGAATATACTGAATCCATTTGTAGACTCGAAACCATAACAATTCAAATTCCACCTGGTTCACTCAGAGAACTTTGAAACTGATAGTAAACTTTTTATTTAAAAAGGAAGAAAACTCAAGGAATATACTGGGGGGAAAGTAACGATGGGCCTTGCCCCACTGTAATGAACACTGTCACTACACACACACACACACACACGCATGCCCATGTGTGGCTGTGTCTCTTTGGAGGACAGCCTGGCTTGGCCAGCACCACCCACAGAGGGTTGAATGTGCTTAGAAGTTTACATCCCTCCAGACTGACGTTAGCCAATGACCTGCTGGTGCAGGAGCATGAGAGCCCAGTTAACTTGGCTGGACAAACCCTGAGATAGCATTTCTGTTCCAAGGTCCCCTGCAGGATCAGGCAGAGGCTGGGACTTTGCCAGAAGGTGCCCCCTTGCTTGGGTTCCTGCCTTTTTCTGCCCTGTTTCCCCCACTCCCTCAGTTTCCCCTCCTGGGAGCCCTTCGGTGACAAATCACACACATGTGAATCCACTCCACTTCTAGAAGACCTGACCTAAGTCTTCCCATCAAATTTTAAAAAGCATGGTAAAGCGACATGTTTCAAAACTGTCTGGGTGAAGCAGAAAAAGAGGCCACAAGAATAGAATAAGGTCATCATCAAAAATAGATCCAAAGCAAAGGTGAGTTTTAATATGTACAAACCAAGAGAAAGAATGAACTTGACTACGGAAGAAGAGGCCAGCCCTACCCATGGTGGGCTGTGTTTCCAGACCAGCTGACAAATAACACCATGTAGAAAACAATGTGACACTGGGCTTTGTCCCAGTGATGTGGGCTCAGTGACATGAGATCAAAAATGAACTGATTCGTGGGTGGGGATGGGAAGGCTGACAACAGAATAAAAACATGAAGTCTGAGAAGGGCTCCTTGTCCTGATGAGGCAAAACCACATATTTTTATTTACTGCACTGGATGGATGGATACCATTCTCCTTTAAAATGGTTTCTTATTTATAATCGTGTTGACCTTTATAAAGTCCCAGTGCGGCGAGTGTATAACGGGGGAAGAAGGAGAATAAACATCTTTCCAAGAAGCCACTAGGTACTTGCCCCGTAAGAAGGAGGTATTTTATCGCTGAAAGTTAAGGAACATTCGAAAGCATTAAAGGATCTATTTCTGCCTTTAACCATTGTTTTCAAGGAAGGCTGTATCTAGAGAAAAAGGATAAAAAACAAATGACCTGATAGTTTTCCTTATTAATGACTTTTTTGGCCACACCTCCTCTACTTCCAATCCTGCAAAGTGCGAGGGGAAAAATACCTTGGAAGAGAGCAGGGCTGCTTGTTTGTGTAATCAGTCCTTTATCTTTCTAACTTATTTTTCATTTTAAGTTCTAAGGACATTATATTTCCATGCTGGTGTTCTCTGGACAAGTTACTACAGACACCGGTTTCATTTCATAACAGGAGGAGGTAATTAGGGCAACATTCACACACTTGGGGCCCAAGCGTCCCTGCCACGTCCAGGACAGCTGCTGGGCCAGAGCTAGTGCTATGGTTCTATCCCTACCTCAGATCCCAAGTCAAGGATGCAGCACTCAACATAAAAATCTTCAGAGCTACTGAGAACCTAACTTCAGCTTTTAACTTTGCTTCAGATATTTAAACTTGTAGGACAACCATTTTCAAACAATCAGAAAAAAAGAATAGTACAATGAATAACTATACACTTACCAACTTGATTTGATACTTGTTAACACTTCACCATATATGCTTCGCATATATATTTTGTGGAACCATTTCAAAGTAAGCTATACACGCCCAGTCACTTTACCCCTCAACCTCCCAGCATACCTCGCCAAAGAATTAGGGCATTTTCTTTCCTAGACACAACATCATTATCACACCTAACACAATTAATTCCCTAATATCTAATTCTCACTCCTTATTCAAATTGTCCCAAATGTCTCCCATAGCTGTTTTTTTCTAACCAGGATTTGATCAAGGATCCCACGTTGCCATTTGGGTTTTATGCCTCCTAAGGGCATCTTTTTTTTTTTTTTTTTTTTTCTTGCGGTACGCGGGCCTCTCACTGTTGTGGCCTCTCCCAATGTGGAGCACAGGCTCCCGGACGCGCAGGCTCACCGGCCATGGCTCACGAGCCCAGCCGCTCCGCGGCATGTGGGATCTTCCCGGACCGGGGCACGAACCCGTGTCCCCTGCATCAGCAGGCGGACTCGCAACCACTGCGCCACCAGGGAAGCTCCTAAGGGCATCTTTTAATGCAGAAAAGTTCTTCTCCAACCCTTTGTTTATAACATTGACTTTCTGAGGCAAGGAATCTGATTTCTAAAAATAAAATCAGTCAATTTACTAATATGTGAAAAATATGTATGTCAGATCAGAAACTCACATCTCCCTGGCCAACACGTTTGCTCCCTGTAACCAAATTATAGGAATTAAAATCGTCAAGAGGTTGCCTTGGTGACAATAGAATTGGAACAAAGGAAATAAATTCTATAGTTCAGATATTTTTAAAGATAAAAAGCTTTGATATGCGGGTGGGCCCATCTTCTTTTTTCCACATGTTGTTTAACCAAACTCTGTGTGTGTGTCTTTGTGTGTGTGTGTGTGTGTGTGTGTGTGTGTGTGTGTATGTGTTTATAGTTTACATCTTTAAATAGTTCCAATTTAAATGCAAGATAGAAATTGTTTAAAAATTCTCAAGTGTAAGATTTGGAAAGTTGTGGGTTTTTTCCCACTTCCAAAGGATAATGAGTTTGCAGTAATTATGCTTTATGGTCAAAAATTTGCACTTTACCCCCTGGTGGGACACATTAAATTTAAGCTCTCCATGAAAAAAAAAAATTGCACTTTCTCTTCCTTTATTGTCTTCAATGTGTAAAACAACTAAAATGTCACAATACGAGTCACTATAACCGACTGAAATACTAAAAAGTAAAAAGACCACAGAATCCTAGCATTTTAAAATATTAGCCCCATTTTACCTGAGAAGAAAACTGAGGCAGAGAGCTACATGGCTGTGGTAGCATAGCCAGCGAGTGGTAGAACAGGATTAATGTTGACTGGCCCTGGAGTCTTCACTTCTTTTGCTGCACAACCTCCATGGTGAGCTGCCTTATCCAGAGTCAAAGAGCCAGTTAGTGGGGGAACTGGGCTGATATCCAGATACCCCATTCCCAGACTGGTCGTTCTCAGTGTACTCTGGGGTATTTAGCCCAGCTATTTGGGATGCAAGAGGTTGTTGTGTCTTCTCCCCTACTATTTTGGAAACACCAGTGTTTTAACGCCTTTATTTTTCTCTATTATTCATAGCCTCTGTAACTGCCTTTGTACCCACACACCAAAAAAGGCCCAATAAAAAGTTTCTTGCAGATGCCTACACCAGATTCAAGGCTGTCACACTTTCTTTAGAAAAATTACAGAGAGCGCTTTTCCTGATGCTAAAAAGTTATATATGCTCATAATTCCATTCTGCTAAGGTCCCTGAAGACTCATTCCCATTTTACAAATGAAGAAAGTGAAGAAGGGTCATTTGCCTTGTGCCAGACAGTGACTGACATCAGGGCCCAACAGCAGAAGGCCCCCAGCCCCGCGTGGCACGGGAAGTGCAATGGAACCCAGCCTAGGCTCTCCAGCCATGACCATGACCCTCCTTCCCCTGCCCGGGGGCAGGATATTCCCCGAGCACACTTCTCTGGATGGTTTCTTGAAAATGACAGACCTTTTTTTTTTTCCTTTTTCCTTTGTTCGTTACAAAGTCCATTTTCACAGCCAGGTGTCTTTTGTGCTGTTAGTTGATGACTCTCTTCTCTGGCTACTTGATGTGTTTGCCTGACTTCCCTCACCAACTGTTGCATTCCTG
>NW_006769244.1:913738-915880 GCF_000442215.2 Lipotes vexillifer
GCAACTAATGAAGTGGGCTCAGCTGCCTTATCATCATCTATCTGGAACTTTCCATCAAGAGAGAAGCAGACTTAGAGGTGAGTGATGGCAGTGGTCCACGGAAAGCCCTAGACACAGACAGGTCAGGCTGCTTTCTCCCCACACCGGCAGTCATAACTTTGGCATGTGCTTCTAAAACCAGGGCTCAACACACTTCCACTGATGCTACGGATCCTCCCCCCTCAGAGCAATTTTCAGTCGTTAAACTAACAGGAAAATCTAAAGGGGATGTTTCTACAAAGCCATTTCAAAAAAAAGGAGACTTACTTCTTTGAATGAACAAGTGGCACCATCTAACCTGTAGAGGGGAAACATCTTCTGCAAGCGTTTGAGCAAAGGGAGGGGGGAACGTTAGAAGTGCCTCCGTTTCTTGGCAACATTGAAGTCCAGGTATTCATCCAGAAAGCTGTTTGCAATCCCCACGGTGCTTAGGACAGTCAACAGGGCCAAAACCCCCAGACTCAACCGGAAACCAGTGATCCTGCAGGTGGATGTGAGAGAGAAAGAGGTGATAAATAAACTGGGCTACAGGGATGAAGCTGGGGAGCCTGGGGCAGAACTCTCATTGTGGACACCGCCCAGAACTTCCATGTTTTTGCCATTTGAAAATTTGATTCATCAGATAAATTAAAGAGGATGCCTAGCCACAGAGGTCAAGTGGCTCCTTTTGAACATTCAAAGGATTATCAAGGCTTAGAGGGATTATTTCCTTGGTAAATTTGGGAGATAGTGCAAAATGTTTGCAAGGATTTAAAGTGTGGTTAAAAGAGTGCACACTCAGTGTACAGTTTTATTCTTGCAATTTCCTGTCTCACACCTAATTGTGGAGGGCCTGATGAGACTTGGCCTCAGGCAACGTAGATCACTTCTGCCGTCATAGCCATCAGTGCTGTATTACTCTCAGGAACAGGAAGCTAATATAGACTCCATCCTGCTACTTTTTGTCTAAACACACAATTCTTGGGTGTTCCTTACCTTTTTTTTAGCAGCTTCTGAGTATCCCCAGAAATACTGATGATGGACATATATGTACACCAGACTTAGACAAGCATCAAAAAACTCTAGAGAAAAAAAAAAGAAGAGACACAGAATGTGATGGCAGCCTCTCAAAACGCGGTGTGAAAATTGACAATACTCACAGAACGTGTATCTGACAAGAGACTTGTGTGCAGAACTCTGGCAATTCAATAATGAAAGAAAAACAACTTAATGTTTTTAATGGGCAAAACATTTGAATAGAAAATTCACATAGCAAGATAAACAAATGTACCAATACGCACATGAAAATTTTTTCAGCATTATTCAACATCATTCAATATCAGCAAAACTGCAATTTAAAACCACAACGAGGTGACACCACTTGCACACCCACCAGAATGGCGAAATTTTAAATAGACTGAAGCATAAAATACTGGGAGTGTTGGAGTCTCATACATTATTGGTGGGAATGCAAAATGGTACAGCCACTTTGGGCAAAGTTCTGGTAGTGTCTTATAAAACTAAACATTACTTTTGGACCCAGTAATTCCTTCCTCTCCTGTGTATTTACGCAAGAGAAATGAAAGCACATGTCCATAAAAAGACTTGTACAGAATGGTCACTGCAACTTTATTCACAATAGCCAAACACTGAGAACAGCCTGGAAATCTATCCACAGGAGAATGGATAACCAAACTGTGATAACCATACAATAGAGGCCCACTGGCGATGAAAAGAAACAGACAACTTGCAACAAACAGCATGGTGAATCTCAAAAATATTTTGCTGAGTGAATGAAGCATTATACAAGAGTACATACTATGATTCCAATTATAGAAAGTTCTAGAATGGACAAAACTAAACTATGATTTTAAAAAATCAGAGCATTGTCTGCCTCTGAAAGGGACTGGGAAGGACCTGAGGAAACTTTCTGAGTGGTTGTCACGTTCCATATCTTGATAGGGATTTGAGTGACACAGGTGTATACACTCGTCAAAACTCATCGGATGGTACACTTAAGATTTGTGCATTTCACTAAATACAAATTATACCTAAAAGAAATGTAAAATGTGGGGTTATGTTCTGCCATCCAGTCCAGTGAAAATTCTCAATATCTTCCCTACA
>NW_006769244.1:915918-917430 GCF_000442215.2 Lipotes vexillifer
TCCCTACACTAGGGACCCTCTGTCTTCCTCAACACTTCACAGATGTAAATTGCCAGAGCCCCCTTAGAAACACTAGAAGTCTGTCTGTGGGACTCTGATATGCTGGATAAAATGAAATTCATTATTTTATTAGGTCATAAACATTTTTTTTTGGCTTCTACTATATACCAGGTATTATTCTAAGGATTGGAGTTAGCTGTGAAAAAGACACAAGCTCCCTGCCCTTATGGAGTTTATCATCAAAGACAGACAACAAAGGGGAAAACAAGAAGAAAAACAGACTTGAACGTGCTGTGAAGGAAATGAAGGAGGATGGGCCGCCAGGAACTGGAGGAGGCCGCCTTTAGGAAGGGTCAGGGAAGGCCCCTCTGAGGGGGTGACGCTTGTGCTGGGCCCCGAAGGATGAGAACAGGAGGAGAAAGGGTGGAAGGGCCACCTGGCCTTTGAGGAAGGGGAGAGATTCTGAGCACGCTGCGGTTTAGAAACTCCCTGTCTAATCCATTACTCCCACAAATCCAATGAGAACTGTTCAAGGGAGTTAATAGGCAACCTACTCTGGATAAGAAAGGGTGCAAATTACAACAAGATACCCAAGACATCCTTTGACGCCAGAGTTAGCCTATCTGCAGCACAATGTCCTTTGATGCAAACAGACAGTGCTTATTTTGTATAAAACAACTTCCAGGATCAGTAGATGTCTGGTTGCATATCTGCTGTTTAATAGTTGTAAGGACCACAGTCGTCATTAAACTTACCTTGGTTGAAATACCATCCAGCCAACCACAATGTAATCATAAATATTGGGTAAAACTCCACAAAGTTTTGTCTGCAGGAAGAAAATAGGCAGTCAGCCTCATTCAGCCCATCACAGTGAAATCCAAAGGTTCAAATGGCAGAGGCCGAGCCCCATTATCAAAAGGCACTTTTGTTGTTAGTTGTGAATGTGGTCTCACCTGACAAGGACCTGCCGCCTTCATTCTTGCCCTTAAGGGATAAAAGTGTAGGTTAGAAAAAAGTTAAGTCACTCTCTAGCGGACATTTTAGTGGAAATTTCTCAGTTGACAGTAAAAATTACAGGAGCGGAGGTGATAGGGGTGCCTTTAAAAACCAGCTAGACTGGGGGTTATTTAAATCATAGCAATCAAGTGTCAAACCCAAATGAGGCCACGAGAGTTATCAGAAAGAAAAAGGGATTGAATTTCTCCAAATAAGGTAGCTGATGCTAGTCTGAGCTCCCGTGAAAGGGGCGGGCAGAGTTTGGGTAAAGCCCTCAGCGCGCCAAGGATACCCCATTCAAATGGAAAGCAGATGTTTATAGAGTTTCTACATACAGTCGTAGCAGCACTACATCCTTGGAAACTCTTAACAAAAAGTACATGGGTTGTTGGGTCAAATACCTAGAAACCCTGCTCTGCACTCGAAAGCTACTTTTCTCCTACCCTGGGGAATGTTAAGTTGGACAAACGACTTAACCTCTCTGTACTTCAGTTTCCTCACCTGTAAAGCAGGAAT
>NW_006769244.1:917822-956409 GCF_000442215.2 Lipotes vexillifer
CAGGAATGAATTACAGACCCTGCCACAGAGGAAGGTAAATCCTACATATGAGATAATACATGCATGATACTTAAAAACTGTACCTGGGGCTTCCCTGGTGGCGCAGTGGTTGAGAGTCCGCCTGCCGATGCAGGGGATGCGGGTTCGTGCCCCGGTCCGGGAGGATCCCACATGCCTCAGAGCGGCTGGGCCCGTGAGCCATGGCTGCTGAGCCTGTGCGTCCGGAGCCTGTGCTCTGCAACGGGAGAGGCCACACCAGTGAGAGGCCCGCGTACCACAAGGAAAAAAAAAACTGTACCTAGCACAAAGTAAGTATTCAATAAATATTAGCTATAATTATTAGGGTGAACTGTTAATTCTGTGTTCTGTTCCTGCAAATAAATTAGAATTTAGCATATCAGATTTGAAGACAAAATCGCATGTCATATTCATTTGGGATTCCCCCACGTACAGTTTGTTCCAAGTTTTTAAAAAATCACTGAATTAAATTGCAATGACGCCAAAGTTAGCCTATCTGCAGCACAGTGTTCTTGGATGCAAACAGACAGTGCTTATTTTGTTTAAAACAGCTTCCAGGATCAGTAGATGTCTGGTTGTGTATCTGCTGTTTAATAGTTGTAAGGACCATAGTCGTCATTAAACTTACCTTAGTTGAAATACCATCCAGCCATCCACAATGTAATCATAACTATTGGGTAAAACTCCACACAGTTTTGTCTGCAGGAAGAAAATAAAAGACGTGGATTATTTTATGAAAAAAACTATACACCAAAGCAGTGAGTTTTCATCTATAGGTAAATGTCCACCCTCTTCTTACAAAAATAATTATAAGAACTAACCCAAAGAGCATAAATGTCCTTACAGGTAAAATCAGTCTTTCAAGGTGGGACTCAAACATTTTTTAAACCTCAGACAGGGCTAAGAATCACTCTCCTACATGTAATGTGCCAGCAATAGAAATGAAGTGTAGCTCTTTTCCAAAAGACAGGCCTGGAGATGGTCCTGATTTCGAGCCTAAAGATCATTCTGTATCTTATCTAAATAACCCAGAAAATAACTCAATTCATATTAAATGGATTTCTTCCCCAGAATTCCCTTGCATCTATTGCCTTCCATTTGAGTTACTCAGCACATTAAAAATGGTTTTTAAATAATTCCCCTAAAGCCTCCTGAAATAAATGAATGAGTGTATTTCATTCCCATTTTATGGAGGAAAAGAAAAACTAAAGACTGAGAACCCAAGCTGATGGATACCTTGCAGAGAAACAGGGGTAGTCTGTGTCATCTCCAGATTCCAAAGCTCTGTCCTAATGTCATGTCAAATAGCTTCTATTCATAGAAGACTTGGATGGAAAATTTGACACTATTTTAAGCGAAAGGGAATGCTTCTCTGGGAACTATAATTAATTCATCTGCACCTAGCAAAAGGAAAAAAGATGAACTATATTCATCTTCCTTCCTGTGCTACACCCCCAAGTGATCTCGGTTAGGTTGGCTGAGCTCTTTCCTGACAATATCACAACCAGAAAAAAAAACTTTAATGTAATTCATAATGAGGTTTTGAGTTGATCCTGGTGGAAGAGTCATAGTCTACAGGATTAGAAATGATCCTACATCCTTCCTTAAGCCGTACAGCTTAAGTATGTAAGGTTATGAGGCAACTGACCCAGAAACAGTTGATTCTGGTTCTTGAAGGCTGAGTCTTCTAACCCAGGTCACCATGAATGATTCTTCCTTCTTTTTTTCCCTGTCTTTTTTTTCTCTTTTCTTTCTTAATGAAAAAAAAAGTGTTTTGTTTTCTTTTCTTTTCTTTTGTGACCAAGATGGTGACATGGAGGCTCTTATTAAACTTCCCTCCTCCCACAGATGCACTGAATGTACAGATACACACAGAGCAATTCCCTCGGAAAGAAATTCAGAAATCAGCTGAATGACTCCTACACAATAAGAAAATAGCCACACTGGCAGCTCCCTGGTGGCCTAGTGGTTAAGATTCCAGACTTTCACTGTTGCGGCCCAGGTTCAATCTCTGATCAGGGAATTGAGATCCTGCAAGCCATGTGGCATGGCCAAAAAATAAATAAATAAATAGTAGCCACACTGAAATAAGTAGGAGAAGCTGAGACACACTCTCATCATAAACACCACCCCTGGCATAGCACAATACATTCAGGAGAAAATCCTCAATCCCCAGCTTCTCCCTGAGGAGCAAAGGGTTTAGATTGCATATCTAGCACCCCAACTTTTAAGACTTCCACCTGAGGGCTGGGTCCCCAAAACACCTAGTTCTGCAAGCCAATGGGGCTTGCATCCATGAGACCCACAGGACTATAGCAAACAAAGAAGCAATTCTTAACAGAGCACATGAACACTCAGTATAGCTAAGCCTCCAGGGCTCAGTGCAGAGGGAGCAGGCAAAAACTCCTGTCTCCAGTCTTTCTCTAGAAAGGGTTTGACTCCATACTTTACAAGCTGATGCCTGGAGACCCAGCTTCTAGTCTAGCACATATCCAAGGGCTAGCTGAGATCCTCTCTGGAGCCCAGGGGAGCTCATGGGCACTTCTCTTGCCTACTTCCTTCAATTTGCTCCACTGATAAAACCAGATTGCCAGCATCTGTCTGGAATGAGTCTGTACACACATCTGGCACCCCAGCTTTTGCAGCTTCTCTCTGAGGGACCAGCCTCCAAATCACCTAGCTCTGATAGCCAATGAGGCTTGCACTCACAAGTCTCACAGGACCATAGCAAACAAAGAAGCAATTTTAAACTTTGCAAGCCAGAAGGGAGTGGGAAGATATACTCAAAGTGCTGAAAGAAAAAACTGCCAACAAAGAATACTCTACCCTGCAAAGTTGTCCTTCAAAATTGAAGAGATAAAGAATTTTAGAAACAAAATCTGAAGGAGTTCATCACCACTAGACTTGATATAAGAAATGTTAAAGCGAGGTCTTCAGAGAAAAACAAATACTGTATGATATCACTTACATGTGGAATCTAAAAATTTACAACAAACTAGTGAATATAACAAAAAGAAGCAGTCTCAGAGATATAGAGAACAAACTAGTGATTACCAGTGTGGGAGGGGGCAATAGAGGAGTCGGGGAGTGGGAAGTACAAACTACTGGGTGTAAGACAGGCTCAAGGATGTATTGTACGACATGGGGCATACAGCCAATATTTTGTAACAACTGGAAATGGAAAGTAACCTTTGAAATTTTTATTTAAAAATTAATAAAAATACTGACATATGTAAAAAATATAGGTCCTCAAGTTGAAATGAAAGAATGCTAATTACTAATATGAAAATATATGAAAGTATAAAACTCACCAGTAAAGGTAAATATATAATTTAATTCAGAATTCTCTCATATTGCAGTAATGGTGGGTAAATCACTTACAACTCTAGTATAAAGGTTAAAAGACAAGAGTATTAAAAACAGAACAATAATAATTTATTAATAGCTATACAATACTGAAAAATATCAATTTGTGACATCAAAAACATAAAATGGGGAAGGACTATAAAAATATAGAGCTTTTGAATGCATTCAAAGTTAAGTTGCTATCTGCTTAAGATGGACTGTATAAATATAAGATGTTTTATGTAAGTTTCTTGGTAACCACAAAGCAAAAGTTTATAGTAAAAAAATTAAGTCTATAGTAGATATACAAAAGATAATGAAAAAGGAATCAAAGCATAGCACTATAGAAAATCATCATATCACAAAGGAAGAGAGCAAGAAAGGAACAAAGGAATTACAAAACAGCCAGAAAACAATTAACAAGATGTCAATAGTAAGTTCACACCTATCAATAATGACTTTAAATGTAAATGAACTAAAGTCTCCAATCAAAAAACACATAGTGGCTAAGCGGATAAAACAATATAAGACCCAACTATATGCTGCCTAAAAGAGATTCAGATAAAATAGACTTTAAGTCAAATACTTTAACAAGATATAGAGATGGTCATTACATAATGACAAAGGGATCAATTCATCAAGAAGATATGACAAGTGTAAATATTTATGCACCCAACATTAGAGCACCTAAATATATAAAGCAAATATTAACAGATCTGAAGGGAGAAACAGACAGCAATACAATAACAGTAGGAGACTTCAATACCCCACTTTCAACAATGAATAGACCATCCAGATGGAAAATCAATAAGGAAACATTGGGCTTAAACTACACATTAGACCAGTAGACCTAACAGACATATTCAGAACATTCCATTTAACAACAGCAAAACAGATATTTCTTCTCAAGTGCATATGGAATAGGATAGATCAAAAAATAAACTCAAGAATATTGAAATCATATCAAGCATCTTCTCTGACCACAATTGTATGAAACAAGAAATTAATTACAAGAAGAAAAATGGAAAATTCATATATATGTGGAGATTTAAAAACATGCTCTTGAACACAAGTCAAAGAAAAACATCAAAAGGGAAATCAAAAAATATCTTGAGACAAATGAAAATGGAGACACAATATACAAAAACTTATGGAGCACAGCAAAAGCAGTTCTAGAGGGAGGTTTATAGTGACAAATACCTACATTAAGAAAAAAAGAAAGATCTCAAATAAACAATCTAAATTTACATTTCAAGGAACTAGAAAAAGAAGAACAAACTGAGCCCAAACTTAGTAGAAGAAAGGAAAAAGCAAAGGTTAGAGAAAAAATATGAAATAGAGACTAAAAAGACAAAAATCAATGAAACTAAAAAATGATATTTTGAAAAGGTAAGCAAAATTTACAAAACTTTAGCTAGACCAAGAAGAAAAAAAATAAGACTCAAATAAATAAAATCAGAAATGAAAGAGGAGACATTGCAATTGATCACACAGAAATACTAAGGATCATAAGAAACTATTATGACCAATTATATACCAACAAAGTAGACAACCTAAAAGAAATTGATAAATTCCTAGAAATATACAACCTACAAAGTCTGAAACATGAAGAAATAGAAAATCTGAATTGACCAATTACTAGTAAGGAGATTGAATCAGTAATCAAAACCATCCTGACAAAGAAAAGACCAGGACCACAACTGGTGAGTTCTACCAAATACTGAAACAACAGTTAATACCATTCCTTCTCAAATCCTTCCAAAAACTACAAGAGGAGAGAACACTTTCAAATTCATTTTGTGAGGCCAGCATTACTGTGATACCAAAGCCAGACAAGGACATTACAAGAAAAGAAAATTATAGGTCAATATCCCTGATGAACATAGATGCAAAAATTCTCAACAAAATTTTAGCAAACTGAATTCAACAATATATTAAAAGGATCATACACCATGACTGACTGGAATTCATCCCAGGGATGCGAGGATGATTCAACATACACAAATCAATCAATGTGATACACCACATTGACAAAATGAAGGATAAAAATCACATGACCATCTCAATAGATGCAGAGAATGCATTTGACAAAATTCAACATCCGTGGGCTTCCCTGGTGGCGCAGTGGTTAAGAGTCCGCCTGCCGATGCAGGGGACACGGGTTCGTGCCCCGGTCTGGAAAGATCCCACATGCCGCGGAGCGGCTGGGCCCGTGTGCCATGGCCGCTGAGCCTGCGTGTCTGGAGCCTGTGCTCCGCAACGGGAGAGGTCTGCGTACTGCAAAAAACAAAAAAACAAACAAAACAAAAAAACAAAAATTCAACATCCTTTATGATAAAAACTCTCAATAAACTGCGTATAAAAGGAACACACTTCAACATAATAAAGGCCATGTATGATAAGCCCACAGCTAACATCATACTCAACAATAAAAAGCTGAAAACTTTTCCTCTAAACTCAGGAACAAGACAAGGGTGCCTACTCTCATCACTCCTATTCAACATAGTACTGGAAATCTTAGCAATTAAGCAAGAAAAAGAAATAAAAGCAACCAAATCAGAAAGGAAAAAGTAAAATTGTCTCTGCAGATGACATTATATATAAAAACCCCTAAAGATTCCACCAAAAAACTGTTAGAACTAATAAGTTCAGTAAAGTTGCAGGATACAAAATCAACACACAGAACTTCCCTGGTTAAGAACCCACCTGCCAATGCAGGGAACATGGGTTCGAGCCCTGGTCCTGGAAGATCCCACATGCTGCAGAGCAACTAAGCCCGTGTGCCACAACTACTGAACCTGTGCTCTAGAACCCATGAGCCACAACTACTGAGCCCATGTGCCACAACTACTGAAGCCTGTGTGCCTAGAGCCCGAGCTCCAAAACAAGAGATGCCACCACAATGAGAAGCCTGCGTACCACAACAAAGAGAAGTCCCTGCTCACCACAACTAGCGAAAGCCTGCACGCAGCAACGAAGACCCAACAACAAAGACCCAATGCAGCCAAAAATGAATAAATAAATAAATAACTTTTTTTAAAAATCGACATACAAAATCATTTGTGTATGTATACACCAACAACGAACTATCAGAAAGATAAATTAAGAAAACAATCCCATTTACGATTGCATCAAAATGAATAAAATATTTGGAAATAAATTTAATCAGGGAGGTAAAGACCTGTAAACTGAAAACTACAAAACATTGATGAAAGAAATTGAAGAAGACACAAACAAATGAAAAGGTATTCCATGCTCATAAATTGGAAGCATTAAGAGTGTTAAAATGTCCATAATACTCAAAGCAATCTACAGATTCAATGCAATTCCTATCAAAATTCCAGTGGCATTTTTCACAGAAATAGAAAAAAACTCCTAAATTTCATATGGAACCCAAAAAAGAACATGAATAGCTAAAGGAATCTTGAGACAGAAGAACAAAGCTGGAGGCATTGCACTTCCTGATTTCAAATTATATTACAAAGCTGTAGTAATTGAAACAGTATAGTATTGCCATAAAAACAGGCACATAGATTAATGGAACAGAAGAGAGAGCCAGAAATAAACCCATGCATATGTGGTCAATTAGTTTTTACAAAGGAGCCAAGAATATACAATGGGGAAAGGATAGTCTCTTCAGTAAATGGTGTTGAGAACACTGGACAGCCAAATGCAAAAGAATGAAACTGTACCCCTGTCTTACACCATACACAAAAATCAACTCTAAATGGATTAAAGACTTGAACATAAAACCTGAAACCATAAAACTCATAAAAGAAGACATAGGGGAAAATATTCTTGACATTGGCCTTGGCAATGATTTTTTGGATTTGGCACTAAAAGCAAAGGCAACAAAAACAAAAATAGGGCTTCCCTGGTGGCGCAGTGGTTGAGAGTCCGCCTGCCGATGCAGGGGACACGGGTTCGTGCCCTGGTCCGGGAAGATCCCACATGCCGCAGAGCGGCTGGGCCCGTGAGCCATGGCCGCTGAGCCTGCGCATCCGGAGCCTGTGCTCCGCAACGGGAGAGGCCACGACAGTGAGAGGCCCGTGTACTGCAAAAAAAAAAACAAAAAAAAAACAAAAAACAAGTGAGACTACATCAAACTAAAAAGCTTCTTCACAGCAAAGGAAACTGCCAATAAAATGAAAAGGCAATCTATGGAATGGGAAAAAGTATTTGCAAACCACACATTTGATAGGGGATTACTACCCAAAATACACGAAGAACACATACAACTCAATAGCAGAGAAAACCAAATAACCCAATTAAAAAATGGGCAGAGAACCTGAAAAGACATTTTTCCAAAGACATAAATGATCAACAGGTACCTGAAAAGGTGCTCAACATCTCTAACCATCAGCAGAATGCAAATCAAAACCACAGTGAGGTATCACCTCACACTTGTTAAAATGGCTATTATCGAAAAGACAAGGAACAAGTGCTGGCAATAACTTGGAGAAAAGGGAACCTTATACACCACTGATGGGAGTGTAAACTGATGCGACCACTATGGAAAACAGTATGGAGGGTCCTCAAAAAATTAAAACTAGAACTACCATATGATCCAGCAATCCCACTCCTGTGTATATATCCAAAGGAAATGAAATCACCATCTTGAAGAGATATCTGTACTCTCACCTTGATTACAGTGTTATTCACAGTAGCCAAGATATGGAAACAACCTAAGTATCCAACTGTGGATGAATGGATACAGAAAATGTAATATACCTATATGTAATGAAATATTATTCAACATTTAAAAAGAAGGAAATCCTGCCATTTGCGACAAACTGGATGAACCAGCAGGGCTTTATGCTAAGTGAAATAAGCCAGATAAAGAAAGACAAATAGTGCGTGGTATCACTTACATGTAGAATCTTTAAAAAAAAAAAAAAAAAAAAAAGGTGAACTCACAGAAATAGAGTAGAATGGTAGGTGTCATGGCCTGAGGGTGAGCAAAATAGGGAGAGCCTAATAAAAGGGTACAAACTTTCAGTTATTAAAGGAATGAGGTCTGAGGATCTAACATATAACATGGTGACTATAGTTCATAACACTTTATTGTATAATTGAAATATGCTAAGAGACTAAAGACTAAACATGTAAAGGGTAAATATGTAAGGTAAGGAATGTATTAATTAACTCAGTGGGGGAAATCCTTTCACAAATTATACGTTTATCAAATCATCATGTTGTACACTTTAAATATCTTACAATGTTATTTGTCAATTATACCTCAATAAATCTGAAAAAAAAAATCTCTAACTCAAAAGAAGAAGAAGAAAGCCTAATTACAAAGCATAATTCTTTCCTCATTCTCCATAAGTCTACAGGAAATTGTGGATGGGTTAACTCAACCTTAGTAGTTTCTGACTCAACTACATTAGAAAAAACTCCCTGCTAATCATTCAGCCATCTCTTAAAGCTGGGTAAAAAAGCTTCATAACTAACTGCATAACTCAGCGCTCATATATAGACCACAGCTGGTGCAGAGTCAGAAGCACGAGTGGACCTTTCTAACCCTGAGCCGGCAATGACAACGGTAACGTCACCCACTCAGCTCTCTAAGAGCCAGAAGAGCGATCGTCAGACCCCTGGCACACCAGAAATGCGGAATACAAATGCCAAATGCTTTCCTCTTCATTTTTTTTTACTGTTGCCTTTAAGGCCTGAAAGGCCACTGGAATGACCTAAGGAATATCTTGTCCAGGGCCTGACACTGATACCCTCACAAACCATAGCCACAACTTTCTCATTCTTAGGGAAATAACTGAGCTTTGTCTTTCTGCCATTTCCTATCCTTGGCATTATTTTGCTTCTGATGGTTGCCTTTTTACTAATGTCTTTTAAAGTTTGTGAGTTCCTGTGGTAGGTTAAGTGAAAAGATACTTTACAAATGTGAACAGTCAGAATAATTACAGCTATGTTAAAAAACATTTCCTTTTCCTCGGCTAAATCCATGGACCTGTTTTCCATGAAGTAAAAGAGAACAGGAGCAGAAGGTTGCTCTATTTTCCACACCCAGTGTCAAGGATATTATCCCCTTTGTCTTCTTCTATGAGTTTTATCCTTTTTGGAAACAAAACACAATTGTCCCATCTTCTATCTAGTCTTGTAAAGCACCTTAAATTATCCCAAAATTTAAGGGGTAAGTTCTTCCACAACATGACACAAAATTAGCCATGATGAGATTTTTTTTTAAAAATCACCCTAGACAAAAATAAAAATAAAAAATCACCCTCGGACTTCCCTGGTGGCGCAGTGGTTGGGAATCCGCCTGCCAATGCAGGTGACACAGTCCCTGGTCCAGGAGGATCCCACATGCCAGAGAGCAACTAAGCCCATACGCCACAACTATACTGAGCCTGCGCTCCAGAGCCCGCGAGCCACAACTACTGAGCCCGCGTGCCAAAACTACCAAAGCCTGCACGCCCTAGAGCCCATGCCGCAACAACTGAGCCCGCATGCTGCAACTGCTGAAGCCCATGTGCCTAGAGCCTGTGCTCCACAACAAGAGAAGCCACCGCACCTCAACGAAGAGCAGCCCCCTCCCGCTGTAACTAGAGAAAGCCCACACGCAGCAACAAAGACCCAACACAGCCAAAAGAAAGAAAGAAAAAAATTTTTAAAAATCACCCTCAAAGCCAGTCCATATTATTCTTCATAAAGACTAACTATTTAGAAGGTTTTTTCTCCCCACTGTACTAGCAGCCTTGGCTAGGCATGTGGGGCAGAAGATATTATATAAAAGCATCCCAGCCAAGCCCAAACTGAGCTGCAGAGGCAGAACCTTGGGTCTGTGGCCCCTGTGGGCATCCGTCCACACACAATGAGATGCAGGTGCGCTTTTGTGTCTCTTATTTGCAAGAGGAAGAAGGCCTCTGGGCAAGAAAGAGTGAGGAAAGAGGAAATGAGGAGAACGGAGGGATGCTCTGCGGTCTTTCCCACCCCTGCCTAAGCCAGGGTATCAGTTTCACACCTGAGTGGAGACCAGGCTGAAAGCTGAAGGACGGTCTTCATGAAAGGACTGGTGAAACTCCAGATGCCTGCAGTGCTATGCCTCAGACAGAAGTGCCAAACAGCTGCAGAGAGCCACAGCCCTCACCTCCCTCTGCCACAGACCAAAGAGCAGCCGGAGAGCAGTCATGGAAGACTCCAGGACCTGGGGAGGGATCCCGAACTCACAGGACCGGAGGACTGGAGCAGGGCAGTGGCATGGCCCCTCCCTTCAATTGCTAGGCAGCAGAGCTGTCCCTGCCCACGTTCCCAGGGGCTCCAGGAAGTAACTGAGAAGATGGGGGAAAGGGGTGCCGAGGTCCCAGGGGAGCAGTTAGAAGTCACGGAGACTCAGGCAGGGATGTGAGTATAACTGCATTTGTGCTCCCAGAGGGCACAGCCTGGTGGATGTGGGCAGTTTAGTACCGTATCTCTGCACCCTCCTGTCCTAAGAAATGAGACTCTTTGTCCCCTATAAGCCGTTAGTCACTGTTGGTCTCACCCTGACCTCATGTCCCAGCTGCACTCATTGTGCTTTTCTCCTGGTCCCTTGTTTACCGACCCGCCTTAAGCCCTGAAGATGTGTCCCACTATCACCTTTCAGAGATTGAAAATAATTCTCTGACAGCCAGCCTGGGGCCCTGCTATTGCTAACGGTCTTCCCTGCTGCTGCCTGCTGAAGACACCAGGTATTGCTTGGCCTTAAAATAACTGGAATCCCATTCTGGATGCTCAGTCTAACCTCCTGCACCTCCTCCACCACGTGACCATGTCCTTCCACCACCAGCACTTTCGGGTTCCTGCAGATCCCACAGCACCGTTAAGTGGTCCACGCCCCGATGTGCTCCAGAACAGCTTGTTCCCAGTGAGCTGTCCACAGACATTGTTTAACTCAAGGGGACCAAACACTGAAAATGTGTCCTGCACAATCCTATCAGTGGCTAATTACAGTCACTTCACCAGGAAAACCAAAGTGAAAATAATTGATGATCTCTTTTTGGACATGAAGGCAGATTATATTATAGGAGATCCTCAGGAAAAATCTACAGGACAGAAATGGGACAGAAATCAGCTGGCAGCAGCTGTGTCAGTTTCCCTTTGTGTGGGAACAGAGGGTAATGTTGGTTCTGACCATTGCTGGACCGCCCCATTTCCTGCATGTCCACGCTGAGGGAAAATGAGTCTGTCTACTCATTCCCTGGTGAGAGCCCTCTTTGCACTATAAACCTGTGCTCTTTGATATTTAAGCTTCCCGTAAAAAGATAAGGGAGAAGCTTCTCTTTTGTTATAGGCAGATGTCACCATGGGCCTCAAGTTCCACCCAGGGGTAATAACAGAAAGAATCTTTACTGGAAGAACAGTGGGGTGACCAGCCATCCTGGTTTGCCCTGGACTGAATAGGTTTTCAGAACGTGGGACTTTGATTTTTTTAAACCAGGACAATCCGGGGTTTGCCTGGAACGGAGGGATTTCCTAGGACGCAGAAATCGGAGTGCTAAAACTGGGAAAGTCCCAGGCAAACTGGAAAGCGTTGGTCACCCTAGAAGATGGACCAGTGAAGCCCATGGAGATTGAATACTTAAAGCCACTGAAAGCCCCCATCGTCCATCCCCAACTCCAAGGGAGCCTGGGCCTGGGGGCTCAGGACAGGTGACCACTGCAGATCCCTGTCTGGACCCAAAGGCTGGGAACAGTGAAGGTAGTCCTAAACTAAGTACTGCTTGGGCCCTGTCTCCGTCATTAAGTATATGTACTATAAAGCTCACCCCATACTGGAAAAGAAAGAATCATATTGCGTTCTGGCAGTTCCTAAAACCCTAAGTCTCTGACTTTTTTAAATTGCATAACCCCAATAAAAAAATCCACATGCCCTACTATAGCAGAGGCGGCTGGCTGACAACAGGGATGGTGTGAAGTTGGTGGTGTGCAGTAGCTGCCCAGTCAGGGATGCACTTCCCAGCCTCCTGGGATCTTAGTGGGGCTAATTCTTGCCAATGGAAAGTAAGTGAAATGAAATACGTCACTTCTGAGCCAGATGGCTAAGCAGCTGGTGTGCCAAGCTCCCTTCACCCCACGCACTGGTTGCATGGAGAGAATGCTGAGGACCCAGATGGGGACAAAACCCTTAGGTGGAAGAAGCCTTGGTCCCTAAATGACCATGTGAAAGGCCACCCAACCAGGAGCACCCATGTAGGACTTGACGTGAGCAAGAAAAACGGTAAACTTCCATTACATTAAACCACTGGGAATATGGGGTTGATCCATTAGCACAGTTAATACATTCAACTGGAAGAGTATCATGTACATTATAAAACAAACTAGAAATTAAAAGATGATATTTTAAGAGTAAATATAAATAGGACTCCAATGTTTTCCTCACTCCCACAGCAGAGTCCTTAGAGTGCCCCTCAGTGTGTACACATCACTTGGGAAATCTTTGGCCTTAAAACACTTCTGAATATTTCTGCTATTTGATAGATTTCTAGTAAGCACTCAACATGAAACTTTGCTTATGACAATCGTGTTCATAGAAAATCTGAACCATTTCCCACAGAGGAAAACCTGGACAGCCGGAGGACACTTCTAATGCCATGCTTAGAGTATGACATCTTTTAAAAATAAAAAGCAGACAAAGCAACTTAGAGGAGGTTTCCCTCATTCAAGATTTTTGCTGCTCCTTTTTCTTTCTTCTTTTGTTTTGGTGACTTGTTCTGAAACACCACCAGTAGGTTGCACACCTCCATGAGCTACTTGCACTATTAACAGATGACCCAGCCTTGGTCTGCTGGCTTTTGACCCTAAGAAGTGTTTTGGATTATTACACTGGCTGGGGGGTCAGAGCAACAGGTTAATATGCTCAGAAAAGGCTTGGGGATGAGAGGTTGCTGGAGCTAAACCTTTTATATAGATCTGTAACTATCTAAATTGTTCCTTGTCAAGTAACCCTCTGGGACAAGGGACGGAGGCTGCTGCTAATGGCAGGAGGGCATGACATCTAACTAGCACTTCAGTGGTACTGCTGATAAGGAACAGGATGGGGAGATGAGGGAGTGAGGCTGGCGGCTCATCCAAATTCTAGCTGCCTCTCATCCCCTGACTACCTGAGAATCACCCAGCTGGTGTGACAGAAGCTGTTTGGTGGTGGTGTGGACTAAATGTTTGTCTCTCCAAAACTTACATGCTCAAGCCCTAACCCCTCAGTGAGGCTGTATGTGGAGTAAGGAAGTAATTAAAGTTACATGAGATCAGAAATGTGGAGCCCTGATCCAATAGGATTGGTGCCCTTATAAGAAGAAACACGAGAGCTCTCTGACACCTGCCAGACTGAATGACTCTGACTCTCTCTCCCCCTCCGTCTCTCTCTCCTCTCCCTCTCTCTCTCTCTCCCTCTCCCGCCCCTCCACCAAGGAAAGGCCATGTGAGGACACATTAAGCCAAGAGAAGAAAGCTCTCACCAGAAATAGAATCAGCCAGAACCTTGATCTTAGACTTGCAGCCTCCAAAACTGTGAAAAGTAAATGTCTGTCATTGAAGCCACCCAGTCCATGGCATTTTGTTACAGTGTTCCCAGCTGACTAATACAAGGTGGGTTTTAGAGGAGGGTGGAGTTTGAAGACTCATCGTTTAGTCACTCTCTCGTCTTGGAGAACCCAAGCCCTTTATAACTCAGTGAAAAAGTACATCTTGGGTTTTCAGCTAATGTCTAAGATCAGTACACTTGTAATAAGAATGGAGATGTGTTTATTGTCTATTATTTATCATTTCTGTACTTACTACAAAAGTAGGTGACTCACATTACTATAATCCTGGTGTTGCAGAATATTTGAAAAATTACTCTATTTGTGAACTTTCCTTTTCTCCATAGGTTTTAGGCATGTATTATGGTCAACAGTTTTAATTTCAGGATTCAAAGTGACTATAAGGAGTTAGTAAATGGCAAAAAAAAAAAAAAAAGGAAGAAGAAAAAGAAGAACTCTAGTAGAGTAAGAAAAGGCTAACATTCCTAAAGAGTTCTCAGATTCATGATGATTGGGTTTACTTGTGCCTTGTGGCAGGTTAATTCTGGAACAGGAACTTAATAATTCAGCATTAAGCAAATAGAGTACATACAAGAAAGAAGTAAGAGGCAATTCTACCTCACCCAGAACTGATGGGGAAGAAGAAAAAAAAAAACTCTAGTAGAGTAAGAAAAGGCTAACATTCCTAAAGAGTTCTCAGATTCATGATGATTGGGTTTACTTGTGCCTTGTGGCAGGTTAATTCTGGAACAGGAACTTAATAATTCAGCATTAAGCAAATAGAGTACATACAAGAAAGAAGTAAGAGGCAATTCTACCTCACCCAGAACTGATGGAACCATTGTTGGGATACTATGTACATTTCTAGGCTCCAGGTTTAGAAATAATATGAAAAATTTTAGTCTAAAGAGAACAACCAAATTTTTTAATGATTGAAAAAAAAAAGCTGAATTTCTGCTACCTAGCCTCAAAATACAGAAGATGAAAGACATTTAATAATGGTCCTCAAGTGTATGAAAAGAGTGAGGTCATCAGCAGCTATTCTTTTCTTCCAGTGAGGACAGAATCAGAGGAAATATATTTAAATTACAACAAGATCAATTTATTACTTGGATCTACTTTTTAAATTTATAAAAGCCTTTAATCTAAAGGGATCAAGGTGCTCAAATTAGACTAGATAGAATTTTCTAAGCTTAGCAATACCATGAAGAAATGGCCCTCTGTGAAATTATAGCTGCTATTTTCATAATTTCAAAGAGTGTATTCTGGCAAAAGACTGCAAAACTCTAGAAAGAGTCACCTCTAATGCCCTCCCTGGAGGAAGGGAAGAGGAAGTGAATGGGGCCTCTAGAGAAGGGGCCCTGGGCTAGTAACTCGGGTAAGCTTGACAAGTAAGTATCCAACTTGAGGCGACCCTCAGACAGGAAACAGGTACTGCAGGGGTGGTCAGAGGGACCGTGAAATGGTTGCTATGAGATGTCAAATTCCGCTCAAAGAAAGAATTAGTCATAACAGCGGGCTTCTTGGCTACGCTTAGGGCAAAGCAGCAGGAGAAAGAGTAGGGGAAGAGGCAGCGTTTCTGTTACTCATGAGGCCATAAGACCTTCAAGGGAGGCTGAAGGGACTCAATGCTTTGGTCCAGAAGAGCCAGAAAAGAAAGTGCATTCCCTCTTGGGGATTTGCAGAGCTCAAGGGAGCCTTCCCTGAAAAAGAGAATAGGTAGCCGAGTAGGCTTTGGAATAAACTGGTTATTCCAGGGGCTCCTGCCCTAACTACCTCAGATAAAGTCGAAATGGCTTCACCAGCCATGAATCTTCTCTGATCTGGCCAAGTTCATCGTAAACCTTCGAACCTAAGGCAAGAACTGGGCTAGTGCCCTGGAATATCCAAGAAGAAATTCAGAGAAGGGAGTAGGACCATTCCCATCCACCCTTCTGAGAGAACCCAGGACAACTATACTGTGGCCTTAAAGGTATTTTATGGCTCCAAATCCCCCACCCCACCCTAATATTGGCTATTATTTTTTAACCCCTCTCTGTTCTGCCATGATGAATCAAACAAAACACATTTAACAAGGAAATTGGATTTGGATACTTATAAACAGCAACTTAAGAGAAATATCTGGAAATGGTGTCCAGCTTTATTCCTAGGACAAGAGGAGTCCAGATGCAGAAAAGGAAGGAGAGAGCAGTAACTCGAAAGAAAATCAAATCTGTGAAAACTATGTGAACGAACATAGAACCAGAAGTGACCCAAGAATCTAGCCGGCTGGAAATCCAACACTCCCCAACAAAGCCTCAGAACATGAGAGACAAAGTGAGAAGATGCAGAATTTCCTCCTGTGATCATTTGTATGAATAGTATGGTGTCTCCCAAACTCCAAACATTAATATATTACTGTCAAAAATTTAGCTTCTCCATATACCTCTTATTATTTTTCTATGAATCAACTTCTTTTTCACTCAAACAAATTCGGAAAAATGAAATTGTTCCCACTTGCGGTAGTGATGGAAGAGTATAACTTTCTAAATAAAAGATAAGTATAAAAATAAATGCCATGAAAACAGAAAGTTGTCAGATTCTTATTAGATGCCATTGATTGCTGGAGACTCTGAGCATGAGACCCTTCCTCTGCTGAATGGGGGGAAATGGGTGTCCAGATGGTGTCGAGGACACATCCCAAGGACTTCCTGCTAAACATGGCAGACTGAACCCGTGTTTGTTTCTTCTCCCTCCTGAAACCTCACTAAAATGCCAGTAAAGGAATAAAAAATAGAAAGTCTTCAAGAACAGAGAGAACGGGAGCAGACACAGCAGTGGAAGAGAGATGGTAGCAAATTTCTGAAGGAAAACCAGCACAAGGGGAACGATAGCTGAGTCGGCAGAGTGTGGAAAGCTGAAGCTACGTGCCTGTAGGAGGAAGAACCAGTGAAGACTGAGACAAGGAACTCCCTGGCAGCGCAGTGGTTAGCACTCCGCACTGTCACCGGTGAGGGCCTGGGTTCAGTCCCTTGTGAGGGAACTAAGATCCCACAAGCCACGCAGCACGGCAAATAAAAAAAAAAAGACTGAGACAATCCTTATCCCAGAACCCAAGAGGCTCAGCAACTGGGGCCCAGGTCCCTTGGAGGCCAAAGGCTGAGACAGAAGAACTCGTTGAAAGACTGTAGAAGGAGGCCTTTGGCTCTGCTCCACCTCTGAGCCCCACCCTACTCCTCCATCAGAGGAGATGGGAGGATTATTGTCTGGAGAAACTGAACCAGAGAATCTCTGGGGGCTCCAAGAACAATGGAGCGTGAGGGTAAAATTCTGCACTGACCACAGGGCGAATTCACACACTGCACCGTGGAAGAAGCTTCCTTTCTTCACACACCACACTGTCAGACTACTAGAAGGCAGGCCTAACACACCCACCCTCCTCCCTCACCCTTCACTCCCTCCTCCCTCACAGGGGAGTTAAGGGTTTTTTTTCCTAGAGGAAGTTAACGGTTCCATAAAGATGACCTACAGATGCCATCATCTGGGGTCCCCCCAGAAGAAAGCTGCCTCCTGATCCATCACCCTTCAGTGAAGCTGCCTACTCAGTAAGCCCCGTCTGTGCACACAGAGCCCCCAGTTCTCTCCCTAGTGCCTCTTTCTTGAATTGCACAGATAGCCAATCAAGAATGACCTGACATTTGAGTAAAGCCTCTAGGGTCTCTTTTGCTCAGATCTCTTTGCTGGACCCTTGTTTTCTTGGCCTCATCAGGCTGGAGGGCTCTAGGTTCGGTCCTTGGTCCTCTCCTCTTTTTGACCTATACCCACGCCCTTAAAGATGTCATCCAGTGTCCTGGCTTTAAATCATCTTCATGTGCCAATGACTCCTGAATTTATATTTCCAGTTCAGTTCAGATCTCCCTGCTAAAATGCAGATTGGTATATGCAAGTGTCTACTCTCTATCTCTGCTTGGATGCGTAAGCAACAATGTATTAGCCAGTTTATGATGCAATAACAAACGATCCAAATAGCTTAGTAGAGCACAGTGTCTAAAGCCTCTCCTTAGCTGTAGCGTTAAGTCCCATCTCCCAGTCGTCCCCCCCAAAACTGCTCCTCCTGCAGCCCTCTCTGACTCAGTTAATCACAATTCCATCCTTCAGGATGCTCAGGCCAAAAATCTGAGAGCTGTTCCTGACTCTTCTCACACTCCGTATTTGTTGAAATCCTATTGGCTCTACCCTCAAAATATACACAGAATCTGCCATATCTCATATGTCATCCGCTATCTTCCAGGTTCAAGTCGCCATCATCCCTCACCCCAATTTTTGCAGTAGCTTCCTAACTGAATTTTCTGCTTCTACCAATGCGCCCAGACAGTCTATTCTCTGCGAAACAGACAAAGTGATCCTTTTAAAATACAAGATCATGTTACTCCTCTGCTTAAAACCCTGTAACGACTTTCCATTTCACTTAGGGAAAAAGCCAAAGTCCTTACAATGGCCTTCAAGGCCTTGCCTGGTCTGGTCATCCATTACCTTTCTGACTTTCCCTCCTACCACTCTCTGCCAGTTTCCTCTCTCAGCTACACTAACCTCTTTGCTAACCCACCAGTCACATTTCCACTTAAAGTCCTTGCACTGGCTGCTTCCTCTATCTCAAGAGCGTCTTCCCTACATGGCCACACGGCTAACTCCTTCACCTGCTTCAAGTCTTTGTTCAAGTGCCACCTTCACAGTGGGGACTACACTGACCACTCTGTTTAAACTGCAACCCACTCTGGCTCACCCCCCAGCAACCCTCCCCCACGTCCCTATATAATGCTGTCGTTTTTCTTGTATAGCTTAACACCACCCTCTTACACAACATCTTATTTTCTTATGGTATTATCTGCTTATTGTGTATTTTCTGTCTTCCTTGGCTATAAGATAAACTTTAAGAGGGCAAGGATCTTTGTTGGAGTTGTTCACTACCATCTCCCAACAGTGCCTAATGCACAGAGGTGCTCAAAAAATACTTAACAGGTGAATAACAAATAACAATTAAAGACAAAGGCCAAAATAGAAAAATAAGAAGGAACTTGGAAGAAACAGAAATGATAAAGGAAGATTGTTTTTTAAAAAATCATTAAAATCCTCAGATAGAAGAGAATAAACTGCATCTATGAAACAAGAAAGGAATGATATAACAGCAGCAGCAACAAGAACTAAAGAACAATCAAAGGATAAAAATGAATTCTTAGGAATTAAATTCATATTTGAATTTTTTTTAAAAATCAGTAAAAAGTTGGAAGTTCAAGAAATTCCCTGAAAGAACAAAAGTCCAAGAAGATGAAAAACTCAAGATGAAAGAAAACTAAAGATCAGTCCAGGAGGTCAACTTACGACTAATATATATTTTAAGAATGAGGGACAGGGCTTCCCTGGTGGCTCAGTGGTTAAGGATCTGCCTGCCAGTGCAGGGGAAATGGGTTTGAGCCCTGGTCCGGGAAGATCCCACATGCCACAGAGCAACAAAGCCCGTGTGCCACAACTACTGAGCCTGCGCTCTAGAGCCTGTGAGCCACAACTACTGAGCTTGCATGCTGCAGCTACTGAAGCCCGCACATCTAGGGCCTGTGCTCCGCAACAAGAGAAGCCACCGCAATGAGAAGCCCACACACCGCAATGAACAGTAGCCCTCACTCACCGCAATTAGAGAAAGCCTGTGCGCAGCAATGAAGATCCAACGCAGCCAAAAATAAATAAATAAATAAATTTATTTAAAAAAAAAAGAATGAGGGACTTCCCTGGTGGTCCAGTTGTTAAGACTCCCACTCCCAGTGCAGCGGGCCCTGGTTCGATCCCAGGTCAGGGAACTAGATCCCATATGCATGCTGCAACTAAGAGTTCGAATGCCACGACTAAGGAGCCTGAATGCCGCAACTAAGGAGCTGGTGAGCTGCAACTAAGTAGCCCGCCTGCCGCAACTAAGACCCAGCACAACCAAATAAATAAATAAATATTTTTAAATAAATAAATTAAATAAAATAAATAAAAGATCCTACAGGCCATAACGAAGATCCCACGTGCTGCAACTAAGATCCGGTGCAGCCAAATAAATAAATAAATATTTTTAAAAAGAATGAAAGAACAGAGAAAAGAAGAAGACAAAATTTAGGGGTAAACAATATTTTAAAATATTCTAGAACAGAAGGGCATGAGTTTTCAGGCTGTGAAAAAACTTCCTCTAGGGTTCAGCATAGTGAAGAAAAATGCCTCTGAGCAAGCACAGCACTGTAACACCTCAGGCCAGGGATCAGGGAAAGACCCTAAAGCTTCTACAGTTTCCAAACAAAGCATCAGAACAGCACAGAACACCTCAACAATAGCAGTGGAAATTAGATAATAATGAAAACAATGTTTTCGAAATTCTGAGGGTAAGGATTTTTAACAGAGAAATAGAGGCCTATTTAGAAGTGTCAAGATCTACCATTCCCCTTCTCTCAGGAAGTGTCTGGAGGATGTGCTCCACCAAAACGAGAGAGAAAAACCAATACACAGGATAATATGAAATCCAGGAAACAGGTGATCCAAATCAGTAGGGTATAAGGGAAATTCCTAGGATGATGACAGGAAGTTGTGGGATGACAGCTACGTAACAGATCTAAAGTGCAACCTCCAGATTGGAGAAGAAATATGGAAGACTAAAGCACAAATGACTCCAAGGAAAAAACAAGTGGTGTTACTAGCTTACTTAATGTATTTAAATGTATTGAGAGGAAATTTTCAGTTCTGCTGAAGATTCGGAGATGAAACTAAGCAAACAAACAAAGAGGCAATTATTAACCCCATGTAAAACAAAAAACGACACAAGAAGGAAATGTAACCATAGTATATACTACTTGATTCAGCTTTGAACATTATTTACTTAATCACAACAACATAAACATTGATTTAACTCAACAAAGTGATATAACTTTTCTGGAAGGATGAAGTGAGGAAAAGAGGAAACAGAGGAGCATGAAATTTTTTCTGCCATAAAAGGAAGTCAATTGATAATGTCTAAAATTTGTGAATCAATAAATAGCAGTAAACACATAGTATTTAGAAATATGGAAATAAATACCAAAAGCAGGAGTCAAAAGGAGTGCCAATGGCTGTCTCTGGGGATGGATTGGGGATAAGGAGAATTATTTGTTGTTATAAGGCTTGTAACCTCACTTTATTTTCAGACTACATACATGTATTACCCTGATAAAAATAAATATTTGGGGATGTGGAACATACCAGCACCAAATCAATACTTTCCACTTGATATAACATAAAGATTCAAAGACAGTGGAAATGACTTTCTCATCATGTGGTCCAATGTTATTTAAAATCATACCTTGGGGGACTTCCCTGGTGGCACAGTGGTTAAGAATCCACCTGCCAGTGCAGGGGGACACGGGTTTGAGACCTGGCCCAGGAAGATCCCACATGCCACGGAGCAACTAAACCCATGCACCACAACGACTGAGCCTGCACTCTAGAGCCCGCAGGCCACAACTACTGAGCTCACATGCCACAACTACTGAAGCCTTCGCACCTAGAGCTCGTGCTCCACAACAAGAGGAGCCACTGCAATGAGAAGTCCGCACACTGCAAAGAAGGGTAGCCCCTGCTCTCTACAACTAGAGAAAGCCTGCGCACAGCAACAAAGACCAAATGCAACCCAAAATAAATAAATAAACAAAAAATTTTTTAATTAAAAAAATAAAATAAAATCATACCTTGGGCATAAAGTTTCAGCCAAGTTAGATGAATAAGCTCTAGAGATCTGTTGTACAACATTGTACCTCTAGTCAACAGTAATATATTATACCCTCAACATCTTGTTAACAGGGTAGAGCTCAAGTTACACATTCTTACCACATTTTAAAAAATGTTTAAACATGTCTATGCACCTCTTAAAATTATCTATTGTACTACCAGTGGTATTCATCACACTTTCAAGCCTAGGGAAATAGTGTGTGCCATCCTCCTTGGAGCAATCAGATGGACAAGAGACCAATGTTCACAGTTCAAGGGCCATGTCTGACCCAAACTAATTCAGACATAATAAAAAAAACTGAATAATTCCATAATCATTAAAGAAATCAAATCTCATAGTTTAATTTTTTTTCACAAGAAAAACATCTGGTCTAGATCATTTTATAGGCGAATTCTAACAACTCTGAAGGAACACACTGTTCCAATTTTATTAAAACTCTGAGAAAATAATTCTCTAATTCATTCTGTGAGGCTAACATAATCTTGATATCAAAAGGAGCAAGGACCATACAAAAAAAGAAGAATTACAGTCCAACCTCACTCATGAAAAAACACGAAAAATCCCAAACTATTAACAAAAGAACCAAGCAATGTATAAATGGTGATATGTGCAATGTTTTTAAAAGCACCGGGTTTGGGGGATTAAATGTAAAGGGAGCCCTAGCATCTTGCATCAGGCAAATTCATGGTGTTTATAGTGGAACATTCTGTGTGGATCTGAAAAGGCAAGGAGCACAAGATGTTAAAAAAAAGAAAAAACTATGAATACACCTGAAATAGAAAGCGTTCTCATTATTATAGGTTTCTGATTTTAGGAAATGGGTTATTGGCAGAGGATAACACTGACCTACCTCTGTTTTGAAGTGGAGAGGAAGAAGTAAAGATTTCAGATAGAAAATTGATAGCATAACTATTCCAACATGAGGCTACTGAACTCTCAGGGAGCCCCTTCCAGGCTCTTGGACCAAACTGCCACACTTAGAGACATATAGCAATCCCCCCTAAGGTCCCAGCCTTTTCTGTAAATGTATCCTCTGAATTTGTAATACAGGTGGGTAGAAACTCCATGCACTGCTTACTTCAAACCTCAAGGATCATGAAAAGGGTCTTGGCCACGAAGAGTGGTTTGTTATAATGGCATATCTTCTCTGCATATCTTTCCCCTAATTAGGAATTGTGTGTATGTGGCAGATCCATACCCCTGAAGGGAAAAGCATTACTCACTGTGCATGAAATATTCTCTCAAACTCTGGTGACCCAGAGACTGCTGGGGGTGTGACTTTGTATTTTGATCTCGCCTTTCCTGCCTGCAAAGCGAAATAACCTGCAAGTAAAGAGGAATGAACATTAAACATGTGGCACATCATTATTCATTAGTAAAATGCAAATTTAAACCACAGTTAGATACACTACATACCTATTAAAATGTCTAAAATTAAAAAGACAGATCATACCAACTAGAAAAGACAGACAGACAAGTGAAGATACAAAATCAACTAGAATTCTCATACACTGCTGGTGGGAATGTAAAATGATACAACTACTTTGGAAAACCATTTGGAAGGAATTTTTTAGTTAGACATACATTGACCATATGATTCAGTCATTCCACAATTAGAATTTTCCCATGAGAAATTAAATCATACGTCCATAAAAACACCCGTCCACAAATGTTTACAACAGCTTTATTTGTAATAGCCAAAAATTAGGAACAACTCCCTGATGGTTAAGATTATATGTCAACTAGGCTATCCATGGTGCCCAGTTGTTTGGTCAAACACGAGTCTAGATGTTGCTGTGAAGGTATTTTTTAGAGGTGATTAACATTTCCATCAGTAGACTTTGAGTAAAGCAGATGACCCTCCATATTGTCGGTGGGCCTCACCCAATCAGTTGAAGGCCTTAAGAAAAAAGTCTGAGGTCCCCCAAAGAGGAAGAGATTTTTGCCTCCCTTTGGACCCAAGACTGCAACATCAATTCTTGTTGGAATTTCCAGTCTTGCAACCCACCCTGCAAATGTCAGACTCACCAGCCCCAACTATTATATGAGCCAATTTCTTAAATTAGATATGTGAGAGTGTGTGTGTGTGTGTGTGTGTGTGTGTATCCTATTGGTTCTGTTTCTCTGGAGAACGCCAACTAACACAAATGTCTATCAACAAGTGAGTGGATAAATAATTTGTGGTTTGTCCATACAACAGGATACTATTCAACAGTAAAAAGGAATGAACTATTAATAAATGAAACAACATGGATGAATCTCAGAATAATTATGCAGAATGAGGTGTGTGCAGATGGTGTCACCTGGAACTTGAGCAGCTGCATGAGGGGTATCGGAGGTCTGACAATGGCCAAGGACAAACTAAGAGGGCAGAAGTCCAGGAATGTATTCCACATAGCCAGCCAAAAAAGATTTAAGGTTAAAAATTAAGCAAAACCAGTTACCACTAATCTTAAGATAAATATTGTGAATGACAGAAAAGATAACTGAGTGAATAAAGCTTTCGTAGATACACAAAAGGAACTTGCACACTTCTCAAAAGGCCTTTCTCCTGAACCTCTGCAGAAACAGCTGATTCCTCAGCAGTGTAATGAAAACGAACCAGTTAATGCTGATGAAGCTACAAGATTAATGGCTCAGTTGTAATACACTGGTGATACATCAAATTCCCCCAAAAGACCAATAAATTGAACGTTTTATACAAAAAATTATGCTAAATGAAAGAGGCAAGACCCCCCCAAAAGTATTACTGTATAAGTTTATTTGTATAAAATTCTCAGAAATGCAAGTGAATCTACAGTGACATAAAGCAGATCAGTAGTTGCCTGGAGACGAGGAAGGACAGGAAGGGGCGGGTCACAAGAAAGCTTGGGGATGATGGCTCCCTGCAGGACTCACCTTCCCTATTATGAAATGATTATGACTTTCTTCTTCATTTGCTGCATGGAAAATACATTAGATTATGAAACCCCAATGCCTGGGATCACCTGCCTTTGATCATCAGTTCTGTGACCCTCTTTCACTTTCAGACCCACACCTCCTCCTCTGTAAATAGTTCTCACCTCCTGTCCTTACCTCCCTCGTTTTACCCCGTAGTTAACTTCTGGGGTCTATTGTTTCCCTTCAGACTATTTCTTCCAGTTTCAGTTTCTCACAGTTTTTCTCCAACACTGTTCTGGTCTCTCCCTTATTTTAGTACCTTGATATCCATTTCCTACTTGCTAATGTTTTACAAATAATTTCCTTTTCCACACCAAGTTTGCAGCTTCCGTCTCACCGTGTGACAGTATTAGGGGCCATGTGTTTCCTCCTGAAACATGGTACTATCTCCCCTCCAACAAGAAGTCAGTAAATACTGAACCTGGTCGAGTAAGCCTCTCACAGCCGGCTACTTTCCTTCCCCTTCATTCCCCTCTGCTGCAAATAAAGTGTTGGTCCTGATTTAGAAGCTACAGCTGAACATCTAAGGACTGGCCTCTTTCTCGTTCAAACTGTAGTCATATCACTGAAGTCTGGGAGAGTAGAGTGAAGATAAGTGTGGAATTAGGCACTGACCGTTTCCAACCCTGGGCTAAGTCTTTTCAAGGCAGCATAAAGCTGGAGAGGCCAATGGCTCACGGCCTCAGCTGGAGCCAAAGAGGAGGTCTATCTATGGAGGGGAAAAGTGGGACTTGGCCACCCTGGACCCTGCTGCTACCACTGCTTCTAACGTGCTCCACAGCCTCAGAGAACACACCAGGCACGGCTTCTGGTCTTCAATGATAAAATGGAAACGATGAAAGATGTGTGCTCCTAGATTTTTCTGTTGGCAATGGTGCCAGAACCTAGAGCTTCAAAACGAAGGTGAATAAGTGAAAGTTTTGCAGGGCTGGCTTTTTCTGGTTGTTCATTGCACCTGGTCGGCATCTGTCTGGAGCAGCAGCAAATGTAAGGAATGAGCTTCAGTAAATGGAAGACCCCACCCACCTCCAGTCCCAGGAAGGAGGACTCAGTTGCATCAGCTCCAGTTCCAAGGAGTCTCAGGTCAGGGGACACGTGTGCTGGGGAAAGTGAATCAAGACCCCTCATCCTGCCGCCCACTCTCAGCCCAGCCACAGCTGGGCTTCTTCACAGCAAGGCTGCCTCTCAATCCACCAGAAGTTTCTCTCTGTGGGGAAGCAGCCAAGGACTGGAAGTGACTGTGCTGAACACCAACCCTGGGCCAGGCACCATGGTGGGCACTTCCTACCCAGTGTCCTGTTTAACCCTCTTTGATGAGGACACTGAAGGACAGATTTTCCCGGCCAAGGGCACCCAGCTTGTAAGTGGCTGGACCAGAAGATACAAGTGTGTTTTCAAGCCTTGAGTTGCTTCTACTATAGCACAGGGCGTCTCACTTCTGTAAACACCAGACTTTCGCGAAAGCAGAGAATTCTGGTTCTTAATGCCAACTCCCTCCCTCCCTCTCTCTTCCCTATCTATCACCAACCACCATTGGCCCCATCTCCCTTTCCCAACTCAGCTGCCTGAACTTCAGACTGCAATTCACACCATCCCTTGCACCCACCAGCAAACAGAACCTCTCTGTGGGGATGGCAGAGGCTATGCCAGCCTGGGGCATCCATGGACCTGCCCCTGTGCTCTCTGCAGGGCCAGGACGTGGGCACACACAGGGTGGACAGTGCCTACGTGTAGAGGGTCAACACAAGGCGTTTCAGACCTAAGTGCTGCTTTAGTTGGCTATAAGCATCCTGCTTTACTCCAGAAAAGACGGTAAATCAAACCACAAAACGTGTGTTTTAAGGTATAATGTTTTCATAAATTCACAAAA
Source organism: Lipotes vexillifer (assembly GCF_000442215.2). NCBI lineage: Eukaryota > Metazoa > Chordata > Mammalia > Artiodactyla > Lipotidae > Lipotes > Lipotes vexillifer. The sequence continues at coordinate 944,281 of NW_006769244.1, forward strand.
CAGACTGGCTAGCAAGTCTGCCATTGAGTGTGTGTGCAGACTCTTTATCTATCCTAAACCGTGGTGCCTCCGTGTTTGGGGCTGAGAAGTCCACTGCTCTGCCCCGTTTCCTGGTACGAGCACACTGGGAAAATAAAGAAATACGTGTTCTTGATAAGTTGTGCTCACCAGGGCTCAGACCCTTTTTCCCATTTTGCATGTTAAGGAAGCATGTGCCTAAGATAATATGAATTGAGCAAAAGTGACCCCAAAGGAGAATAAGCCTCTATTTAACCAGGCAATCAGGATATGGAATAATCCTAGTGGGAAGGCACTTTAAAATTTAGAATGAATTACTTAATTTTAAGCTCATATTTTTGCAGGAGATTTTTTTTTTAACCTGATAATCATACCTGCCATACCCAGCTTATTTAAGAAACACACAGTAATTAAAAGATCGGGGTTCAAGAAATCACAGCCATGATTTATAAGCAGGTACAATGTTACCTTTGGAACACTCCAGATTAATATTTATAGCCCACTTCCCCCAGGTTACCGCATTTCTAATGCTCACTCGAACTGGGCTGTGGGTTGTAACTACAGATGATGCAGAATCTCTGGGCTCAAAGGCCCACGGCATCCCCACTGGAAGAACTAATCCCTGGAATGTTCCAAATCTCTGCCTGTCCCCAGGGAAGGGGGCACCGATGACCCTGAGCACAGCGTGCTCTGCAAAGCCCACGGACCACCAGCAAGCGAGTAGAAACCCCAAAACGCTCCCTCCCTCCCTCTGCCACACACACACACACACACACACACACACACACACACACACACACACACACACACACACCGGGACGCTTACTTTGCTGACAGGCAGTGAGGACAGAGAGAGCAGCCAGCAAGATCGAATTCCCGGCCATCGGAAAGTTCTGGTTCATGGCACTTTCGACTTGGCAAGGCTGACCTTCCTTATAAGGCGAACAGAGCTGAGAAAGGAGAGAGAGAAAAAAAAGGAGGTTCAAGCGGCTGCGTGACCTTTGCCCTGGAACAGGAATCAGAGAGGCAGGCGGGTCCAGGTTGTCAGTCAAAGATCTTCACCTGGATCAGGCACAGCTTCCCCGACCTGCTTCAGATCTCCTCAGGCTCCGACCTGCGGGGTTAGCCCTCCAGCCTCAGCACCTGCTGCTAACCCATCTCAGCCAGTTCGAAAACAATTCCCTCTCCTTCTCTTCCAAAGTCTGGACTCCTTAGTCCCCTGCCTGGCTCCAAGGCCTTGATGAGACCTTTCCCACCTCCCATGGGAAAAGAGAGGCGATGGAAGATTTTATTTAACCCCACTGAGATTAACATGCTAATTTAAGCCGATTCTAACTTTATTGCCTAGTAAATGGAAGATCTAGGATTTGAACCCGTGTCCAGCATATTCCAACAGTGCCCTAAGCCCCCCGCCAGGCTTCCTCCCACTGTCACCCCAACTCTCCCATCATCGTGGTAACCATAAATTTTTTTAGTTGAGATATAATTGACATATAGCATTGTCTTAGTTTCAGATGTACAACATAATGACTTGAATATATGTATATATTGCAAAATGAGCACCACGATAAGTTTAGGTTAACACCCATCACCCCACATAATTACAGTTTTTTTCTTGTGCTGAGAACTTTTTTTTTCTGTGGTACGTGGGCCTCTCACTGCTGTGGCCTCTCCCGTTGCGGAGCACAGGCTCCGGACGCGCAGGCTCAGCGGCCACGGCTCACGGGCCCAGCCGCTCCGTGGCATGTGGGATCTTCCCGGACCGGGGCACAAACCTGTGTCCCCTGCATCGGCAGGCGGACTCTCAACCACTGTGCCACCAGGGAAGCCCTAGTAAAATGTTTTTAAAAGGTTTATATTCCCTATATAAACTCAAAAAAACTACAAGAGTTTGTGAGAGTTTAGCTTATTAGTTAATCAGTGTTTGTTACCAAAATTATACTCTGGATAAGGCAAACCAGAGAAAAGTTTGGTAATATAAAAACAACCCCGAACCATGTGAAAGAACTGTTGTTATGAAATGTAAACTCTAAATGTAACTATTTCTGAATAATTTTGCTGATAGATGAAAAGATATATAACTATAGACATGTTCTCTCAGACCAATTGCATCCCCCCCAATTATTCCCTGACTTCACCCTCTGTGTTCTATCCCTGTCCCTCCAAAAAACGACAGCTTGTTGTCCTGGTTTCCACTGGTACTACGGCAAGCCGTCTCTGCTGCCAACAGGCCTGGCCACAGAGAGACAGAAAACACACCACCTGCCCGAGGATGCCCAGAAACCGTCAGTGATCACAATTATCAAGGACCATAATACTCCTGATTGAAAACTAGCCCAGAAAAGGGTTTCCACGTGCCTAGTGTTTATTTCATTCTCTTGCTGGAAGTCCTGACCAATTGAAAACACCGTAACAACGCAGCAATTGTTTAAACAAAGCTCAGATTAACCAAACTTGAGAAATTATGCCCCAGCCTACATGTTGCAAAAATTCAGGGAATTTCAGCGGTCCTGCAGAACAGTTTCTCCCCCTTCAGAAGCTGGAGCACTTTGCTCTGTGACCCTGGGTGTGGAAATCAAGCTACAGAGTGCTAAAGCATTTCCTACATTGGGGAGCCCTTTGCCCTGGGATGGGCAGGGCACAGGGGCAGAGGATTACAGTAGGTTACACCAAGCCTCAGGCAGAAACTGACAGCCATCCAACACCAGAAATGTCCCATCCAGGCTCAAAGGCAGAGACAAAAGGGGAGCAGAAAGGAGAGGAAACTAAAGATGAGTCCCCAGGGTAGTGTAGTGAGAAGAGCACAAGCTTTGAGCTAGTGATCTAGGCTCACGTCCCTGTATGGTGTTGGCGAGTCGCTAAACATCCCCTGACCTGTTTTCTCAAAGGGAAATAATAGGACCAACCACACAGGGTACGTCTGATGACAATGAAATAACATGCGGGATGCAAACAGCACAGAACGGGGCACGTGGCAGGGTGTCCACGAGGTCTCTCTGCCACCTCCTCCATGCCCTCAGGCCTGGTGGACGCAGAAGAGACAAGATCTATTTGTCGGGAAGGGCCCAGTACAAAGCAGCGATGATCACAGGATGCCGTTATAATTTCCCAGAAGAATGGAAACAGAGCACTTGAATTGCTTCAGAACGGCTCTTGACAGTAATAGGTTTGAACCTGAGTTGTCTTAAGTGTACATAAGGCTTGGGAGAGGATAAAGTAAAGCAGGATCTAGAGACCGGGAGAGGGAATTAGAAATTCTCGTTGACAAGCCCCAGCACATGCAGCCCCACACACACACACACACACACGGGCACACATACATAAACACACTCATGTACAGATTCACACACATTCCTACACAGTCACATTCTCATAAATACGCACACTAACACACACATATATTCTCACACACACACACACACACACACACACACACACACACACACACCATTCTACCCTCATGTCTCCAAAGGGGATTTGTAAACTGAACATTTGGACCTCAAGGCACATATTCTTACAAAAATAACATTATAAATGGTGGCCACGTTCTCAGGTGGCTTCACGGTAAAGAAAATTGTAACCCATAAGTGAGGTAACATGCTGCATATTGGCAGTTGAACAACAAGAGGAATTAACACTTCATTTGCCTCTTCCGTTTAATTATTAGTAAATTTTTTTAAACCAAATAGTATTTGAAATGGAGCACTTTTAAAAGAGGGCTGTTGGCAAAAACTCCCTGCCCACCCCCCCATGGAGAGAAGCCAGGCTCCCTGTGGGCCATGCTCAGAGCTGGATTCATATATACTTGCTGGGACCACAGCAGCAAGAGGCAGGAGGACCCTGGGCCCAGAGGGCTGAGACACCCTGGACGGGCCTCGGTCTGACGGGGGCTCTGATGTCCACCACCCCAGCTCCCAATTCCACTCAACAGAAGGGAAGTTTCGAGCACTGTGCCAGGCCCCATGCAGAAATGTCTCAACTAATCTGCATAATCAACAATGAAGCAAATGTTTTATTCCCATTGTTCAGATGGAGAAACGGAGGCTCGGGGTTAGTGACTGGCCCAAGGTCAGTACAGCCCAGCCCTGCTGCTCCCAAAGCCTTTGTGCTTAACTTTGGCTGTACACTGGAATCACCTGGGGGTCACTAAAAATACTGGCGCTTAGCTTTCCCCACCAAAAGCAATTCTGATTTAATTGATCTCAGGTTCGACCCAGGCACCTGAACTTTTTAAAAACTCCCCAGATGATTCTAGTGCACAGCCAAGGTAGAGAACCACCGTCTTAACCGGTACTCTCAGTGAGGTCCTCACCACCTGCCACCATCACCTGAGGTGATATAAACACGCAGATTTCTAGGCCTCATTCAGGATCCGTTTTTGAACATCAGTGTCATGTTGGTTAAGCATCCACGGGCTCATATAACTCACACAACACTGCCCTAAAGTTGTAAATTATTCTCAGTTTACAGGTAAGGACACTGAGACCCAGAGAGCTTTGGGAAGCTGGTCTAGTCACACCACCTCACTGCTTCCCAAAGAGGAACGATCACACACCATCTTGGGGTGCGGTTGGGGGAATGAACCAGCTGGTGGAAGCCAAAGTGGGTGTCCTTGGAGCCCAGGAAGGAAGAGGAACGGGTGTAGAAGGTTCTGCAGTGGCTGGAGGGAAGAGGTGAGGGTGGGAGGAACGGGATCGTGGGGGCCTCAGGGTGCAGCCCAGGAGAAATGGAGGGAGATTTCCACGACAGGACTTTGGGGGGTGCCTGGGTGGAGGAAGGAGGAAAAGACAGACACAGGAGAGAAATCGAGGCTGAGGTGGGGGAGAAGGGGTGCTCCGAGGTCTCAGCAGAGAGCAATCTGGCTGGAGCCGGTGTCTCAGCTAATTCCTCATCAGGTCCACCAGTACTTGCCCGCTAACTGGTTTTGATGTCCATTGAGACTTGGCAGTTCTCACTTTAGAATCACCAAAGGCGCTTTTGAAATAGACACGAATTTGACTGAGAAATCTCTTGGATTTTGTGACATCAGCACGGCCAGCTACTGCCTCCGAAAACTTACTGAGATTTCTACACACCAAAGGAAGAGAGCTTTGCCTCCTCCGAACTAAGACACGACGTTTCTCTTTGGCTTGTCCTTAAGGCGTACGTGTTAGTTCGTCTCCCGTGCGTTGCCCAGTCCCTTCACTAGGCATCCTAGCCTATGTAGGTGGGACAGAAATCTAGCATGCAGGGGGTGCAGTGTGATCGGGCTACTTCAGAAAAGGGGGGACTGTGGCTTCCCCTCCTGTCTCTCTGGGGCTTGTTAAAGCAAAGGAAACGGCAGCTATTCCCCCTCTTGATGAGAAAACACAAAAGGTCGCAGATTAAGAGCAAATGGTTAAAAGCAGCACGGCCTTTAAATTGTGGCACTAAATCCGCCACGGGGCTGACACGCCAAACCACGGTAATTGCCTCACAGCCCAGCCTGGGCCAACATGACTCACAAGACACCCATCTATCAGATGGAAGGCCCAGTCAGGTCCTGCAGAGGAAGAAATATAACAAAATAAATTAGGAGCTTGGGATTAACAGACACACACTACTATATATAAAATAGATAAATAACAAGGACCTACTGTATAGCACAGGGAACTATATTCAATACCTTCAATAATCTATAATGGAAAAGAATCTGAAAAAGAATATATATATATATACACACATACCTACATACATATATATAGTATACATATTTCTGGGTAAGTGGCCACGTCCAATTCACAAGCCTGTCCCCGAGTTAATATCCCTAAAGCCTGTGTCTATCATTGTTTAGGAGTGATGGGTGAGGGGTAGGCTTGTATTTTGTAGATAATCCAGGTCTTGTGTTTTGTCTGTATTCACCAGCCATCCCCATGCAGTCAGATGAGCCACAAGCATGGGGGTGCTACTTTTAAACTGGAAAGAAGAGACTCTGAGGTTAACAGGATATTATCACTATAATGGAAGAGAAAGACATCTCTCATGGTAGTCAGCTGTCACAGGGTCCCACATGCTAGTGGATCACCCCCAAAGAGGAAAACCCTAGCGTGACACAAACCTAGGCATGAAGGCCTATGACTGCTTTGTTCTGCTACCTTAGCAAAAGGATAAGGAATTTCAAAGATTGGATGCCTGGTTTTCACTTTCCTTTTCTCTTCCTTTCTTTCTTCTTGTTTATCCCTCCTGCTTTACCTTAGATTGTGTTTGGTTCTCGCCTTTGTTTCTGGGACTTCGTTAGCAAAGCACCCTTGGGATTTCAGTCTCTGGCAGTTTCTGGGACCAGAATTTTAGGCAAAACAGCTTCCTCCGCCCTCTGCGTCTCCCACCTCCATGAGCCGATTTTCCATCCCCTTCTCAGAGGACCCATCGGCTTATCATCTCTTTTCATCCCTGATTTGTATTCGGAAGATTCTGAGCCGCCACACATTCAGAGCTGGGAGTCATAGCTGAAACTTTGTCCTTTCCATCGAGAGAAGTTATATTTCGTCAAACCACTAGGGGGAGTAAACCCCAGGGTTACCAGAAATCAGGGATTCAGCAACCTTGGTAGGACGCTGGAGTGTCACCATGGGCCAGCCTCCCCCGCTCAGTTAAACTTCCTCCTCCAGCTTTCCACATGCCCTGAGAATGCACATCAGCAAAACTGGAACAAGTCAGTTAACAGAAACTGTTTGCCAGAATCATTTCTAAAGGATGCCCTAAAAAATTTCAGGTTTTCAGAAATCAACATATTGACACTTCCCAGCAAGAGCTTGTGATAGGAACAAAACCCACTGGTGCTTAAATGTAAAATGACCAGAATTTAACCCTTAGTCCTGACCCACTCAAAACTAGACACAAGCCAAACACAGACTCTGCCCTAAAGGCTTACATTCCATTGAGAAACGGTCCAAAACAGGACGCAACACGTCACATTTGGCATCCCTGCAGGAGGTAGTCAGGAATGAGAGGTGAGAAAAGACAAAAGAAGTCCCATTTGGTGGACAAGCAGCCAAGAGAGGAGATTCCATCTTTTAAATTTTATTTTATTATTTAAAAATTTTTTTTTTTTGCGGTATGCAGGCCTCTCACTGTTGTGGCCTCTCCCGTTGCGGAGCACAGGCTCCGGACGCGCAGGCTCCGGACGCACAGGCTCAGCGGCCATGGCTCATGGGCCCAGCCGCTCCACGGCATGTGGGATCTTCCCGGACCGGGGCACGAACCCGTGTCCCCTGCATCGGCAGGCGGACTCTCAACCACTGTGCCACCAGGGAAGCCCGAGATTCCATCTTTCGGTAAATATTTTGAGGAATCAAATATCACATCTTGGACTTTGATCCTTCAATGTACCTCTGGCTTCTAGAATAGTTTAGTAAAATTTTAAAGTACTCTGCAAAGTACTTTACATAAATTCTTTGTAGAGGAGCAGGTCAAAGAGCTGAGCAGGGTCTGGAAAGATTCTCAGGATCAGTCAGAGAGTTTGGCTGATAAAACATCAGAGAACGGGGCTTTCACCCACACATGCAGTGAGAGTCCCACTTCACAGTGACAGAGGAAAATCTAAAGCAAGGAAAGGAAGGAATGTGAAGATTCTCAAGAATACACGTAAGTAGTATTTGTCCGTTCATTCATTCATTCCCAAATGCGCTGAGCACCTACCACTCGCCAAGCTCTGTGCTAAGTACTGAGATACAGGGCTGAGCAAGATGACAGCATCACGCTCTGGTGGAGTTTACAGAGGCTTGAGGAAAGGATTAACAGGGCTTCCCAAGGCTAATTAATTCACCATCACTGTGATGAATGCTGTTAAGTGCGTAGTCGCTGATGCCATGGGAGCATGCATCACCAGACTAACCTAGTCTGGGAGGCCAGAGAAGCCTTCATAAAAGTGACGTTTTAGCCGAGGACTGATGATAAAGGGTGAGCCAGATGAGTGCTGTGCAGGTGTGTGTGTCGAGGGTGGATAGGCAGGAGAAAAGGGAATGTTCCAGGCTAAGGAACAGCAGTAAGAAGGCCTGAATAGGGAAAGGCCCTGGCATGGTTCAGAGGATGCTGAGAGAAGTCTAGCCTTGGCTGTTACATAAAGACCTGGGAGAGGGTGGCACCTGGTGAGCCAGGGCCAGTCCACGCAGGGTGATGTCAGGAATGCTTACTTGAGACCAGAGCTTCTTGACCGAGACGATTTTGCCTCCCTCCCCTCCAGGGACATTTTTACTTGTCACAACTGGGAGTAGGCTGCTACTGGCATCTGGTGAGTAGAGACCAGGGATGCTGCTAAATATCCTACACTGCACAGGGCAGCCCCACAGCAAAGAATTCTCCCACTCAAGATGTCAACGATGCTGCAGAGGAAAAGCCCTATTTTAGAATGAGAATCAGGAACCATGCAGGGGTTTTAGGCTGGGAGGTTTGGCGATGAGATTTCTTTCAAAAAGATCACTCTAACTTCAGTGTGGACTGATGGGAGAGAACTATTAGTGTAGATCTAAAGCGATCTGTTGGGAAGATCTATTGTCGTCCGGGCAAGAGGAGGTGTGGCCCAGCCTTGGGGAATGTCGGTGTGAATGGAGAAAAGTGAATGGATAAGAAAGATACTTAAAAGAATAAGTCAGTGGGACTGGGTGACAGATTGGTTGTGGTGAGTATCTTAGCCCATGCTCTTGAAAGCAGCAAAGCCCGAGGCAAGGCTTAAATGCTGATGCTTTACTTGGACGGCAGGGTACCAGGGCAGCAAGAGTGAGGGAAAGGGAAGTAAGAATGACGGGAAGCAGTGTGTTTCCACCCAGACCACTGCTCCAGATGAGTGATGAGACACAGCTAGTCACTGAACAGGCACCCAGCCAGCCACCCAGGATATCTTTAGATGGGGTGCTGGAGTAACTGCACCTTAGAACAGTCCACTGGAGAGAGGAAGGAGAATATAGCTTCTATCTCCCATCCCTCACTGGTCAAAGTTTCCCCTGTGGCAGTTTTAAAACATATCTTCAAAATCTCCCAGTAAAACACATCTGCAGGGCTTCCCTGGTGGTGCAGTGGTTGAGAGTCCGCCTGCCGATGCAGGGGACGTGGGTTCATGCCCCGGTCCGGGAAGATCCCACATGCTGCGGAGCAGCTGGGCCCGTGAGCCACGGCCACTGGGCCTGCACGTCTGGAGCCTGTGCTCCGCAACGGGAGAGGCCGCAACGGTGGGAGGCCCGCGTACTGCAAAAAAAAAAAGAAAAAACCACATCTGCAAACTGTATCCTCTATCGTGAATCTGGACTGGCCTGAATTACTCACTCATATCCAGGAGAACACAGCAGAAGTGATGCTGTAGGACTTCCAAGGCCAGGTCATAAGAAGCCATGCAGGTTCTGCCTTGTTCACTGGAGCACCTGTGCTTGGAGTCCTTGGCTGTCCTGTAAGGAGCTGACGACCCTAAAGCCACTGTGCTGGGATGAAGCCCAGGCCACACAGAGAGCCCAGGTGGAGGGGCTCTGCTTCATAGCTCCAACCACAGACCCTGTCAACAGCCAGCACGCACTGCCAGCCCTGGGAGTGAAGATATTTTCAGATGATTCTATTGCACGAGCATAGGGTCACTCATAGCCATGAGTCACCCAGCTCTGGCTTAGACATCAAGGAGCAGACAGGCCAGTCCTACTGTGCCCTACTGACCCACATAATCCACGAGCCTAATTAAATGATTGTCTTAAGCCCCTGAACTTTGGGGTAGTTTGTCACCCCCAAAGTCACTGGAACACCTTTGTTACAGGTTAATGACTCAGGCTTCTCGTTTGTATCATTTGGCCTGACATCACCCCAAACTCTGCCATGTGGCACTTCAGACAGGAGCCAGGGACACCAGCAGTATGGCTGGGGGTCCTCAGATGGCAGATTACAGATACCCCACAGGGAGTCAGCCAACCACAGTGGAGCCTAGGTAGAGCATGTGGCAGAGAATTCAGGAGAGACATAAGGTTAAGGCATCAGGCATGGTGTGCTAATATGTCTGATACAGAGGGTGAGGCAGCGGGAAGGCAGGAGTTAAGGATTCTCACATTTCTGGTTTCTGACTTGAGCAACCAGGTAGATTAATGATTTTAATTGAAATCATTAGTGCAATTTACTGAGAGAGGAACTGGATAAAAGGAGGGGGCTCAGTTCGAGGTACCTGTGTGTGCATTGGATATGGCAAGAAGTAGGAGCCCAGAACACCCAAGAGGCTCAAAGTCATTGATCTTAAGACTCCAGGGCCCCAAGAGGGCTTAAGAGCCTGTCCTTGAATCTTCTTTCATGTGCGATGAATATTTTTCCAGGTCTCTGGTTGGGACCCTTGTCCAGCTGAATTATGTATTTCAAGGCTAGTGTGTTAGAGAAGGCAAAGGGAGCCTCCAGGAAAGGACACGGCATCTGCAAGAGCTGCCATATATAAACACATGCCCTATATCCCAGTGCTGGAAGGAGAAATACCATCAGGTTTACTTATTATTTTTTTTAATGTGTGGGGAAAATATTTTAGTTACCTTTAGTATGTTGGAACCCTTTCTCAGCATGCAGCGCCCCTTTCTCTTCCCTCTCACTTTTTAACCCAAATTGCAAATGTTCTGTATATGCAAGATGTTGGCCTGTTTTGCACTGCATGTTTAGATAATTGGTGCTCTTGTCAATGTTGCTTTAGTTCACGGATTTATAATATCCCTAGGCCTGGAGGAGGTCTCAAAAGGAAATAATGCAAAATAATCACCAGTGCCTGGATGCCTGAGGTGATCCAGGATCCAGGTGATCCAGGAGCCTGCCACCTCCTGTCCCTTACCACAGGTAGGCAGGATCCTCTTCTGAAACAAGAAGTCGAGGTCAGGTCTAAGGACAGATCTGAGCTACTCTGATTCCTGTGAGGGCAGAGCCTACGGGTCTCCCAGTCCCAGCTGGGACTCCCGGGACCCACTCCCTGCTGCTCTCCCAACACACAGTTTCAGGTTCTTCCAGACCCCGTTCCCTCAACCCCTCCGCTAAAATTAAAAAGGCCGTGCCTGCCGCAGTAGTAACTTTTGATTATTTACAAAATCGTATCGGGGCGGGGAGAGGGGGCCAGAATTCAAGGAGGAATGAAGAAAAGGAGGGATGAAGCATTCACTGAGGCACCACTTTCCTGTTCTGGGGGGCTTTATCACAATGAATCCTTACAAAATCCTGTTGGTATTAGTCACCCATATTTTTTACATGAAGAAACTGAGGCACAAAGAGATTCATCAACGTGCCCAAGATTGTGCAGCTAATAAGATTCAAAGCCAGAGTCCATTTTTCACTCCAGTCCAGTGCTCTGTGCATCATCCCTTTCTTCCCTAGAGTCTTTGTATCCACCCCTCTATTACTCCTTTGTTTTTTTTTAACATCTTTATTGGAGTATAATTGCTTTACCATGGTGTGTTAGTTTCTGATCTATAACAAAGTGAATCAGTCATACATATACATATGTCCCCATATCCCCTCCCTCTTTCATCCCCCTCCCACCCTCCCTATCCCTGTCCCACCCCTCCAGGCGGCCGCAAAGCACCGAGCTGATCTCCCTGCGCCCCGCGGCTGCTTCCCACCCCTCTGTTACTCTTAAAGAACAGAAGGCATTTCTCTGGTTGTGGGGAGACCGGGCTGTGGGCACAAGAACCACTGTACCTCTCCCTGCGCGCCACCAGATGGCGCCGTGAGAGGCTAAAGTCCTGCTGCTTTTTACCGGCGCCCTTGGCGAGACAGACAAGCGTGGGGTGGAACAGCTGCAGGGAGAGTGTCAAAACAGAGTTCTATTTAGGAAAGCGGAGCCTTCTGCCCGGCCCTGTTTCCCACCGGGATCCTTGGTTGGCTCTCCACAGACTATAAATGAATTTGCTTTTTTCTTCCTTCCCCATCCTACTGCTAACCCACATCTCGATTCTATTTTCTCTCCAACTCTGACACCAGGGCACGAGTCCCACCCACATCAGGGAATAGTGTGTCCTGAAGAGAGAGGGCAGCAGGCAGGCTGGGTGGTGCAGAGTCGGGGCCCGCAGCCGGTGCCCAGAGTGACTGGTGGGCCATTTCCCACACAGACCCTTCCCACCCGTGGACCATCACAGCATTCCCACGACCCCCCCCCGCCCC
>NW_006769244.1:956428-977739 GCF_000442215.2 Lipotes vexillifer
CGCCCCCCCCCCCCAAATCTAAAGGACCTAGCTTAGTCTGCTTGACTAACAAAGTATAACAAAGTATCACAGTTCTGGGGACCGGAAGGCCAAGGCCAAGGTGAGGACAGTCTGTTTCCTTCTGAGGCCTCTCTCTGTGGCTTGCTGTGTCCTCACATGGCCATTTCCCTGTGTGAGCAATTCCAGATCTCTCTGTGCGCCCCATCCTCCTCCTCTTAGAAGGACACAAACCAGACTGGACTAGAGCACGCGCAAGCAGTCTCGTTTCATTTTGTGTGTGCGTTACTTTTTCTTTTGTAATTGAAGTGTAGTGATTTACAGTATTGTGTTCATTTCAGGTGTCCAGCAAAGTGATTTGGTTACATTTTGTTTGTCAGCTTCATTTTCCATTATAAGTTATTACAAAATACTGAATATAGTTCCCTGTGCCATACAGTAAATCCTGTTGCTTGTCTATTTGATGTATAATAGTTTGTATCTGTCAATTCCATGCTCCTAATCTATTCCTCCCCTCACATTCTCCTTTTGTAACCACAAATTTGTTTTCTGTCTGTTGAGTCTGTATCTGTTTTGTATATAGATGCGTTTGTATTGTTTTTTTAGATTCCGTGTAAGTGATATCATACACTATTTGTCTTTCTCTGACTAACTTCACTAAATGTGATAATCTCTAGGTCCATCCATGTTGCTGCAAATGGCATTATTTCATTCTTTTCTGTGGCTGAGTAATATTCCATTATATATATGTACCACATCTTCTTTAGCCATTCCTCTGTTGATGGATATTTAGGTTGCTTCCATGTCTTGGCTATTGTACCTAGGGTTGCTGTGAACATTGGGATGCATGTGTCTTTTCAAATTAGAGTGTTCATCTTTTCTTTCTTTAGTTTTCTAAGGAATCTCCATGCTGTTTTCCACAGTCTGCCTCATTTTATTTTAATTGCCTCTTTAAAGGTCCTATCTCCAAATACAGAGATTAGGAGATTAGGTCTTCAATAATATGACTTTGTGAGGGGATACAATTCAGTCCATAACAGGATCCGATCACTAATGTTTAAACATCCTGAGGAGAGGGCAGAATTTTGTGCTTAATTTTAGCCCCAAGAGGTCACGGGAAAAGTCACAGGTCACAATGTGCTCATGAACTTCATCAAGTGTGTGATGTTAAGGATAAACATAGCTGAAATAATCCAAGTAATTGCAAAATGGCCCATCGTGGGGCTCACATGGTAACCCTGATGGATCTGGTTTGGGGTCTCTAACCGATGAACTAACTAGAACATCAGCAAGTGTCTACTTCCCTTTGAAAAGCAGTTTCCCCTCATCTCTCTCTTTTGAACACCCCCAAATGCAGTGCACTCCCGGAGCCCACAGAACTCCCTCCTTCCCTGGGGTCTGTCTACCTGGGAGACAGCTCTTGGATGGCAACCTGGATCTACCCGACACACCCCGGGTGGCTGTAGGGATAGCATAGTCGTCCCCAGGTTGAAAGATTAGGCCAGGGGGTCTGTTGAATCTGGGAATGTCCCCAAGCCAGGCTACATGGAGCCTCATTTAGAAGAAATTCATAGAGAATTAAGAAATCCCAAAGAGGTCGTCTCTTCCCCAAGGGAGAATTGTGGAGGAAAGACAAGAGAAATGCCTAATTAGAAAATAAAGAAGGCAGCTCCCGTCTGACAGTGGCCAACATGACCAGAGGCTGAGGGCTGGGTTGCTCTCAGCTGGAGAATGATTGTGTGGTCATTTGACAACTATGGATCTCCAGCACCTTCTTGTTCTCAGACTGCTCTTCTGTCCCCTCAGAGGGAAAACTAACACTAGTCTGAAAACCTAAGTAATTCTCAGCCCAGCCCCTACTCAGCCCTCTTAAGGGTTTCTTGCCTCCTTCAAGACCTCAGATTTCTGTACTCACGTGTTATATCGTGGTGCAGTAGAGTTATATGATGCTGGAGCCACAAGTGCGTATATGCAATCGTTGTGAGTCCGGCCGCATGTGGTTTGGGCAGATGTATCTCAGGCAGGGAAGGCAAATCTGTATCCAGGATAAGTGTCTATTTTAGTGAGAACAAACTATTGCAGGGGACTGATCCACATGGGTTATATCATCTCATCTTGGCTCTCTTGGAACATTCCTACCGTGGTCACCTGTCACCCAGTGACTTTGGTCCTGGGCCCTGGTGATGCGGTCTCCATCTTTGTCTCCAACCTAAGGCTGGTAGAGCTCCATGCTTACTGCTAAGCTTCGGGGTGCCTCTCTGGTGACCTGGACTTCTCAGTCTGACCAACACTTACAGAACCAATTCCCTGTAACAGATTCCCACTCTTTTAAACACTTAGTTTCTTTTTGCCTGGTTGGACCCAGACTGATAACAGCCCACTTGAAGTTTGAGTTCATAAAGTTAAAGAGAGACCAATCAGCAGACCATGTGATTGTTCCCAGTAGCCGTCAGCTTTCTTCAGGTGTAGACAGAGAATAGGCAGAGAGCTGGATGTAAGTGGCACTGGAGTCTTGCCAAGAAAAACCGATGGAAGGAAGAGCTGAAGATGATTTTAAGAATGACCCAAAGACTCTCGGCTGTGTTAAGAGATAAGTGAGGTTATGAAAGGGTGAATAGCAATGCAGAGATGGGAAAGCCAATGGGTTAAAAATCCATGTGTGCTTGATCATTTTTTGAGCAGAGGTGCTACAGAGAGTGAGCCGAAAGGGTATGCAAGGGTAATCAGGGATTAGGATGCTTGAAATCAAACTTTTGGAAGACATGCAGCAATTGATAAGACCATGAGTGTGAGTGGCTGAGACAGGCTGGAAGACAAGATCAATGGAAATGAGGAGATGAGGGATTACTGTTGAGTGGATTATCTGCATGGATATTGAAGACCCACCCTAAGCCCTCTAAAGGATCTGGGTCTGTCCTCTCCTGCTTAAACCTTGGAGAGAGGGGCTCCAGCTTGTTCTCTCCTCTTCTCTCTCTGCTGTCCTGTCCCTCACCATGACCCTCGATGGTGACCACGGTTACTCTCGTTACCCAAGCCCCACTGGCACAAAGTTGTTATGTGTAACAGACATTTACCAACTATTCGCAGATAAAAGAGGAGACACAGCAGAGCATAATGCTAGAAATAACTTAAAACTGAACATCACCTATGAAGTCTTAGAGTCCTTAATAGGAATTTCTCAAGGACCAGTTTTCCCCTTGGGTCCTGACTCTGCCAGTTTTGTTCAGGTCACCTCTCTCTACAGAGACCCTTCTCTACCTTGCTTCCTCTTTGGGACATCTGGTCCCCCAACCTCCCTGTATTGCAAGCTTCCAGGATAATGCTCTTAAATTCACATACAGGGAACACACATTCAGTGGTGCAGTCCTTTCACAACCCTTGCCACTACGGGGGTCCCACATTTTATTTCCGAAAGGCCTGTCAAGGTATTTTCCTAAAGAAAAGAGCCATCAATCTCTAAGAGGAATTCTGCCCCTTCCCCAAAATACAAAGTTGCAACAGGCATGGCATTATTCTAGTAAAGCAAAATTTTCACTTTCCTGTTATTACCCAAGTTAAAATGACATCATGCAAACCACAGTGTTTAAAATCTGAAAAGCACTTTTCTAATTCAAATATAAGAGGAGAGAAATTGTATGTACAATCACATAACCCAGTCTAATAAGGAGATGATCCAAGAACCAAAGATAAATTTGTCTGCAAGGCCCCAGAGATGCAGACTTGGGGAAAGTGGGTTGTGACTAAATGCAGTCCTCAGTTGAATGCATGCTTAAATTAATGAATGAAATCTGCATAGCTGTATATGACATCATGACTTATAATAAAAAATATACGTTTGGTCTTCTGCCATAGAGCTCCTAAAACCCTTGGAATTTCCTAAGTGATAAGAGAATGGGAGCATCTTTTGTTATAATATTTAGTCTTTGGCCTTGGTTCCTGAAATAGCTCCAGAGCCATTGGAGCTATTGGTGACCTATTGGAGATTGGTGACCCTCTGGGTTGGTGAACATATGGCGGTGCAGGGAGAATGGCTCCATGCCCCTTCCTATATACTTTGCCCTATGCATCTTTTCCATCTGGCTGCTCCTGACATACCTTTTTATAATAAACTGGTAACCTAGTAAGTAAACTGTTTTCCTGAGTTCTGTGAGCTGCTCTAGCAAATTAATGGAACTGGAGGGGGAGATCGTGAGAACCTCCGACCTACAGTTGGTAGGTCAAAAGCACAGGTGACAATCTGGACTTGTGATTGGCATCTGGGGATGGGGACAGTCTTGTGGGACTGAGCCCTTACCTGTGGAATCTGATGCCAGCTCTAGGTAGGGAGTGTCAGAACTAAACTAAATTGTAGGACACCCAGCTGGTGTTGCAGAATTGGTCAGCGTGGGAATAAGCCCACATCTTGTGTCAGAAGTGTGAAAGTAGAGAAGCACAGGAACAGGTTTTCCTTTACAGTGTAACGCAAGGAGGTGCTTGGTAGGCACTTTTTAGCCATTTCAATAAAAAACATTTCAGAATTGTGGTGGAACCCAAGTGGGGAATAAGAAGGGGATGAAGGGTAATAAGAAAATGGATAAAACAAGTGTGATTCACTTTTTCTAGAAGCTAAATGTGAAAAGGAGAACAACAGTGTAGTAGCCACTTAGTTCCAGCACTCCTCAGGATCCATACTCTGCTCTGCAGTCTAGTTATTTTACACTCATGGTATCTTGAGGAGACTCTAACAAAGGGCACCTCCCAAGCATCCAGTTCTTTACATCTCCCCCGCAATATGCCTAGGGCAGTGCCAACTATGCCCTTTCCTGAGTGAATATTTTGATGAGTCTTTGGGAGAGAAGTAAAAAGGACAGGGCTGCTAAAGTGAAAACAAGAGGAAAGAGATGTGCTATGGACTGAATTGTACATCCCCCAAATCCCTATGTGGAAGCACTAACCCCCCAGTGTGACTAAATTTGGAGATAGGCCCTCTAAGTAGGCAACTAGGTTAAGTGAGGTCATAAGGGTGGGGCCCTAATCCAATAGGACTTGTGTCCTCATAAGAAGAGGAAGAGACAGGAGGAGTTGACAGGCACAGAGGTAAGGCCATGTGAGGACACAAGAGCAGGTGGCTGTCTGCAAGCCAGGAAGAAAGGCCTCACCAGAAACCAACCCTGCCAGCATCTTGATCTTCAACTTCAAGCTTCCAGGTTCATGAGAAAATTCATCTCAGTTGTTTAA
Organism: Lipotes vexillifer; assembly: GCF_000442215.2. Lineage (NCBI taxonomy): Eukaryota > Metazoa > Chordata > Mammalia > Artiodactyla > Lipotidae > Lipotes > Lipotes vexillifer. Next base: position 961,643 of record NW_006769244.1, read on the forward strand.
GTCACCCAGCCTGTGGTACGGTTGTTACGGCAGCCCAAGCAGACTTACACAGGGAAAAAAAATTAATAATAATAAACATAAATAATAATAAGGGGGGAGGCTTGTCTAGGATGCTGAACCTAGATTTCTCTTCATAATTTTGCAAAGGTCTGGCTCTAGTGGTGTAAAGGGAGAGGGAAAGGGAGAGGGGAGGGATGTGACAGTGGCGGATTTGTCACACAACAAGACACTGGCTCTCACCTCCCCAGCCCACGCACCTCCCCAGCCCCCCTTTGCTGTTCCCCATTCCCTGGATCTCTGGGGCTGGCTGTCAGACTACAGCAAATACTCTGCCTCCAGCAAAAGCAATTATTTGAGTTGGGAGCCCTCTGCCTTCACCTTGGGTCACTTTATAGACCTCTCAAAGGTTTGCTTAGTTTTTAAACAGCCCAGTTTAGATAACTAAAGTTCCATGGTGGGAGGTGTGGGTTTTGTTCTTTTGTTTTGTTTTGTTTGGGTTTTTTCCTTCTGATTTATGCCAGGATCAAAAGCAGCTTCCCTGGGACTTCCATGGTGGCGCAGTGGTTTAGAATCCGCCTGCCAATGCAGGGGACACGGGTTTGAACCCTGGTCCGGGAAGATCCCACATGCTGCGGAGTAACTAAGCCTGTGCGCCACAACTACTGAGCCTGCACTCTAGAGCCCACAAGCCACGACTGCTGAGCCTGCGTGCCACTGCTACTGAAGCCCACACACCTAGAGCCTGTGTTCCGCAACAAGAGAAGCCACAGCAATGAGAAGCCCACGCAGTGCAACGAAGAGCAGCCCCCGCTTGCCGCAACTAGAGAAAGCCTGCGTGCAGCAACGAAGACCCAACACGGCCAAAAATTAAAATAAATAAATAAATAAATGTATAGAGTCTTTCCTGTGGTTATCGAACCATTGAGAGCCACTCTGCAGCCAAAGGCCTCACTGTGCTCCAGGGAATGCTTGGGATTAGGGAGGATTCCGCAAGAGGCTTGAAGAGCCGCACGCGGGTGTGGGGACGTTGCATCTCTCTTTGCAAGCACATAATGGACCCAAAGTGGTGGATCGTTCAGAAATTTGTTCCCCCCTCCTTTCATTTCTAACCTTAGCAGGAGAACTACATTAATTACTTAAACAGTTGAGCGACTCAGAGGCTTCTTTTCAGCTGCAACGCTCACATGGCTGCCTCTTTTACGGCCGGCAGGTTCCTGATGCCAAGGGTGGGCGACGGAGGGAGGCCTTGCTAGGAGCACTTGTTTAAACAAGGCCAATTTCCAGCCTCCTTTGCATGCAAATACTTACAAGACCATCCCGGCTTGTTCCTTAAAGTTAGATGTAATAAAGACACTTTGGAGGGATATGGCTTGGTTCATTTCCAATCTTTTCCTCCTATGGCTAAAACTAGTTTCTCCAGATCATCCTTTGGTTTTGCTGTGTTGAGAGTTTATATCACAAGGAAAATTACTTTGTTCTTCAGGACCAACAGTTTAAAATGGGAACCATTTAATGTATTTTGGGGCAGGGGGCAGTTTGTTTGGTTGGGTGGGTGGGGTTTTTTTGGCAGCGAGGAGGCTTCTGGGCGTGGAGTCTTACTGGACTGCCAGGGTGTTCCTGGGAACCATTTAATGTTGTTCTTGTTTTAAATTTATTTAGAATAGTGTCTTTTAAATGGGTCTCTTAAAACCGTTAGCCTTGCAAATGTTACGTTTCTGTGCACAATTCCAGGCTCCCTGGGCCTCTTTCTTCATCATCAGGGTATCTTGCTTACAGAGACCTGCAGGAGGTAAATGTGGTCTTAGCATTTCTGTGTCTGGTCAGGTGCCTGCCATGCACACGGTAAGCACTCACTAAATAATTTCCTTGGTGAATTATTTATGGTGTGCGCATTAATCTTTTATCTTAGACTAATTCACACTCTAAAATGTTGGTTTGGCCATTTTTGTAAATCATTTTCACAAATAGGTGTTTCCTCTGGATTCACTGGGTTATTAGCAGTTCAACCAAAAAGTGTTACCACGTGCTAGATGACGTTCTTCTCTGGTTAACTTAGTTTTTTAATTAATTTAATATCCATGAATGTTACCAAGATTGCCAGTCTACATATAGTTCTTCTGGTAACAATTCTCAAACTCTAAAGAATGGTGAAAAAAGCACAGCTTTGCTGTTGTTGTTGGGTTTTTTCTTTTGGTATCTGGAGCTCAAGAAGATTTTTATGGTTGAAATGAAAGATGGTAAGCAGCCCTATTTACAGTAGCCAAGATATGGAGGGAACCTAATTGTCCATCAACAGATGAATGGATAAAGAAAATGTTGTACATATACACACTGGAATACTACTCAGCCATAAAAAAGGATGAAATAATGCCATTTGCAACAACATGGATGGACCCAGAGATGATCATACTAAGTAAAGCAAGTCAGAAAGAGAAAAACAAATATCATATATCACTTTTATGTGGAATCTAAAAAATAAAACAAACTAGTGAATATAACAAACAAGAAACAGACTCACAGATATAGAGACCAAACTAATGGTTACCACTGGGGAGAGGGAGGGGAGAGGCAACATAGGGTTAAGGGATTAAGAGGTACAAACTACTATGTATAAAATAAACAAGGATACTTGGTACAGCACAGGGGAAATAGCCAATATTTTATAACTATAAATAGAACATAACCTTTAAAATTGTGAATCACTGTGTTTTATGCCTAAAACTTATATAATGTTGTAATCAACTCTACCTCAATAAAAAATAATTCTTAAAAAAAAAACAGAAAAATAAAGGTATGGTAAGAGGCAACCACAGAGTGGAAAAAAGGAGTCCTGGGGACTCCCCTTCATTCTTTTTTTTTTTTTTTTTTTTTTTTGTTTTTAATTTTTTGCCATGGCTCACGGGCCCAGCCGCTCCGCGGCATGTGGGATCTTCCCGGACCAGGGCACAAAGCCGTGTCCCCTGCATCGGCAGGCGGACTCTCAACCACTGCACCACCAGGGAAGCCCTCCCCTTCATTCTTTCACTCATACATTGACACAGGCATTTATTGGGATTCAGCCCTGCCTTAAGAAGCCCACAGTCTAAGGATACAAATGAGCTAGTGATTACAGGGTAAAGTGATAATGATGGATATTTTCATAGCTTATTTGTTTATTTATTTATTTTGGCCATGCCGTGAGGCTTATAGGACCTTAGCTCCCGAACCAGGGATTGAACCCAGGCCCTTGGCAGTGCAAACCCAGTGTCCTAACCACTGGACTGCCAGGGAATTCTCACCTTTTTCATTTATTAAATGTCACCATCTGGTTGCCCCAGGAGCACCTTACAAATGAGATGGGCTGTGGCAGACATTGGTTGGTACTCAACTGAGCCAATTTTTTTCCCTTTTCCATTATGGCTTTTTACAGGATATTGAATATAGTTCCCTGTGCTATACAGTAGGACCTTATTGTTTATCCATTCTATATATAATAGTTTGCATCTGCTAATCCCAAACTCCCAATCCTTCCTTCCACCATCCCCCCTCCCCCTCGGCAACCACAAGTCTGTTCTCTATGTCTGTGAGTCTGTTTCTGTTTTGTAAATAAGTTCATTTGCGTCATATTTTAGATTCCACATATAAGTGATATCATATGGTATTTGTCTTTCTCTTTCTGAGAGATATGATAATCTCTAGGTCCATCCATGTTGCTGCGAATGGCATTATTTCATTCTTTTTTATGGCTGAGTAATTATTTCATTGTAATATAGGTACCACATCTTCTTTATCCAGTCATCTGTTGATGGACACTTAGGTTGTTTCCATGTCTTGGCTATTGTGAATAGTGCTGCTATGAACATTGGGGTGCATGTGTCTTTCAGCTGAGCCAACCTTAAGCACCAGAGCCCTTGGTCCTGGTGGCCTCACCCCTTGTTCAGAGCAGGAGGCAGGTCAGCTGAGCCATGGTGCTGTAGGATGTGTGGTGACCAGGACTGGGTATACAGGAGCTACACAGCCTCCCACAGTGCCTTAGCCACACCCTCATGCCTGGTCTTGGCTAGGCTTCAGGAACAGCTGTCTCCTTACCATTCTTAGAAAAAGAAAAAAAGGGAGGAGTGAGGCAGATTATCTAAAAGGTCACTAGCAAAAGCCTCTTCGTCCTTTGGAACAGTTCAGGCTTGATCAGTGCTGCGTGCTCGGTCACCAGTTATGTGGAAGACGCACAGCCACGGCAGACAATGGAGGTGGGAAGAAAGCCAGCCCTTCTGGCAGGACTTCTAATGCTCAAGGACAAGAGTGGCCATACCCCGCCGCAGGAACCCCACAGTTAGAGGCATTGAAGCCTTCCAGTAAATCCATCTTGGAAGGCAATTCCTCTTGGCCAAGTCCCTGAAAGGTAGGCCTATGGGAAGTTACCATTGTTGGTGCAGCAGTAAAGACCTGGCTTAAGCGGACTAGGACAGCCGTGGGCTTGTTTTCTTAACCACAGACACTTTGTTCCAAGCGAATGTTATCAGCTCTTCAGAAAACCTTTTGAGAGAATCCGGCGAATCAAGCCCAAGCTGCCCTCCCTCTCTGTGTGCCCTCCCTCTCTGTGTGCCCTTGTCTGGTTTCCCATGAAAGAAATGAAACCAGCAGCAGCATCGAGAGAAGAGACTCCACACGAGCTGCTTTTCTCCATCCTATGCCACTCCACCCTTCTCCCCACTCCATCACCCTGAAAAGTCTCCTTCTGGAATAAACTGCCTTTCATCCCTGTCACCTTCAATACGGCTCTAGGAATGTCCTTCTCTAGGACCTGTGGACCATCTCTTTGAAAGGCAATCATCAGAGGAGACAACTTCTCTATCTCTCAGCCTCTGAGGGAGGGTAGAAGCCTAACATTAGAGAACAACTTGCTCCCAGTTGTAAAGCTAACTTCTGCCATAAAGACAGGAGAGGGCGGGCTTCCCTAGTGGCGCAGTGGTTGAGAGTCAGCCTGCCAATGCAGGGGACACGGGTTCGTGCCCAGGTCCGGGAAGATCCCACATGCTGTGGAGCGGCTGGGCCCGTGAGCCATGGCCGCTGAGCCTGAGCGTCCGGAGCCGTGCTCAACGGGAGAGGCCACAACAGTGAGATGCATGCATACTGCAAAAAAAAAAAAAAAAAAAAAAAAGGGAGGGGGGGGGGCCTCCCCGGGGGGCGGGGGGGTAAAGACCCCCCCTGCCAGTGCAGTGGACACAGGTTCGAACCCTGGTCCAGGAAGATCCCACAGGCCACGGAACAACTAAGCCCGTGTACCACAACTACTGAGCCTGCGCTCTAGAGCCCACAAGCCACAACTACTGAGCCTGCATGCTGCAACTACTGAAGCTCACGTGCCTAGAGCCTGTGCTCTGCAACAAGAGAAGCCACCGCAATGAGAAGCCTGTGCACCACAATGAAGAGTAGCCCCTGGTCGCCACAACTAGAGAGAGCCCGTGCGCAGTAATGAAGACCCAATGTAGCCAGAAATAATAAATAAAATAAATATATATATATATATATATATATATATATATATATAAAGGAGAGGTTTATGAGCAAACACAGATGGCCTTTGACAGTGCCCTAACTCCACCCAGTAGTTTTCCACTAGCTCACCCCAGCATTTAAAAACCCTTCCACCCTCTGATCCAGGGGAGTTAAGTTCAGACTGAGTTCTGGCCTCTCTCCCTTATTGCAATAGCCTTGAATGAAGTTTTCCTTGCCTGTTTAACTTTGCAGGGTGCAATCTTTGCTTTGACATGCCCCTGCTCACGCCTCCAAACGCTTCTCATTCCATTGCAGCAGTGGCTCTCAAACTAATATGTTTCTGAATCACCTGGAGGGCTTGTTAGAAGTACAGTTGCTGGGACTTGCCCAGTGGTCCAGTGGTTAAGAATCCGCCTTCCAATGCAGGGGATGCGGATTCAATCCCTGGTAGGGGAACTAACATCCCACATGCCACAGGGCAACTAAGCCACATGAGCCACAACTACTGAGCCCACACACTGCAACTAGAGAGCCTGCATGCTGCAACTACAGAGCCCATGCACTCTGGAGCCTGTGTGCCACGACTAGAGAGCCTGTGCACTGCAACGACTGAGCCCACACACCACAACTAGAGAGAGAAGTCCGCGCACTGCGACAAAGAGCCCATGCACCACAATGAAAGATCCCTAGTGCCGCCGCAACTAAGACCCAATGCAGCCACAAATAAATAAATAAATAAATAAATAAATAAATATTTTTTTTAAAAAGAACACAGTTGCTAAAGCAGTAGGCCTGGGTCTGAGCTCGACATGTTCCAACAAGTTTCCAGATAAGATATGGCTGGTACAGAGACCATACATTTTAGCTTGTTTTTTGCACAGACTATCTTAACCCTCTAAGGGCCCTGGAGTTTATGGTGGCCCCAGTATACTGTCCTGTAATAAGGTCATCTCCAGAGTTGATGGAGATGCTTTCTTTCCCACAATCTTCTCCCTCTCCCTCTTTTTAATACTTGTTCCCCCTGTACTCTCTGGCTTTTTCCCCTCCCTTTCCTTCCCTCTCCTTCGACTCCCAGGTCACAGTAATTCTCTTCCAATTAGCCTTCCCCTTCCGGAAGAAAAAAAAAAAATAGCCTGCGCTCCTCAGGGTAGCAGTTAATCTTTCCACGTTTGAGGCTATGGTTGTTTTTGGTTGTTTTTTAACCAACAAATCCTTCTTGGAGCCCCCTTGGCACTTTGCTTCCCTGGGGATGGGGGAGGGGGCTTCCCTCATACTCCCTGGTTACCTAGCAACTTGTCTCCTTTCTGACAAGTCACCGCCCCTGCGGAGAAGCCAGCTGATGTGAACACAACAAAGGGAAAGTGACACCACTGCTCCACTTCCCCTCTTCGAAGGCCTCCCTGTTCATCAGCGCTGTGATAAGTGGCTTGCTATGAGCAGGCCCCACTGATGCCCTCTTTGATTAAGCCAGCCGCACTGCTCCTCCCAGGGATCTTGGAGTGATGGCAGCTTGTCAAGTTCCCGAGATGCTGAGTAGGTACTGGGAATTTCAGATTTAATCCCTAATTATATCCAGCCCATCACCTTTGTAATAGGAGCCATAATAGCTTTTTCATTGTTGTCTTCAAGTCAGTGGGGCCGTGTGGAAAACTACATCCATATTCATGCCTGTGTTTCCTATCTGTTGCTACTACATCCTCTCTCCTTACACTTCAGAATGAAAGGGGCTTTGCTTTTCTCCTGCAAAAGCCTTTATGAAAGAAGCTGTTTGTTCTATACCCTTCAAGCCCCTGCCCCCATCATCTTTGTTTCTTCTTTACACATTGATGAATTAACCGCTTTGGGCCCAGGGTTGGTAACTGATTTTAATTTATCACAGAAGACAGAGATGCCCCCAGGTAGCGCTTGTAGAGTGGAAAGTTGGTTGATCCTGGACCAACTGAGGAAGGAGGGTTTCTCAATCTCATTTTCTGTAATCCTGAAAGACAGTAGAATAGGGAAAAAAAGGACAAAGATAGGAAGAGAAAAAACAAATTCCACTCTAAAAGAAAAAAAAGAGACATTCATAGCAGTAATACTTGTAACAGAGAAAAGTGGTAAATTACCCAGATGTCCAATAGATGAATGCCCATACAGTCAGTATAGTAACAGAACAGAAGATTATTAGATTGATTTTACAAATGATAAGCTATTTATATGGGTCATACCAGTCTTAGAGATAAATATATATTGCATACTTAGATATGCATAATGCATGCCACATATAAATATATGCGATGTGTTCATATACACAGTAATTCAGGGGAAAAGAATCCAAGAGAGTTTGAACAGCTGCTTAGATACATGCAAAAACACATGTAACTTTTCAGAAAAATTACAAGAATATGTGAAAAGATATGAAGGCACAGTCCAATTCCGTAGCCAACAGCCACATGTAGCTAGTGGACTGGAGTATTGGAAATGTAGTACTGGTGGCTAGTGTAGTACAAATGGCTAGTCTGAGCTGACATGTGTCATAAGTGTAAAACTGGATTCAAAGACTTAATATGAAAAAATATATAAAATAGCTCATCAAAAATTTTATGTTGATTACCTGTTGAAATGGTTGTATTTTTAAAACACTGGGTTAAATAACATTATTAAAATGAATTCCAGGCTTCCCTGGTGGCGCAGCGCATAAGAATCCGCCTGCTAATGCAGGGGACACCGGTTTGAGCCCTGGTCGGGGAAGATCCCACATGCCACGGAGCTACTAAGCCCGTGCGCCACAAATACTGAGCCTGCGCTCTAGAGCCCGCGAGCCACAACTACTGAAGCCCGCGTACCCAGAGCCCGTGCTCCGCAACAAGAGAAGCCACCGCAATGAGAAGCCCATGCACCGCAACGAAGAGTAGCCCCTGCTTACCGTAACTAGAGAAAGCCCATGCGCAGCAACAAAGACCCAACACAGCCAAAAGTAAATTAAATAAATTTTAAAAATGATAATAATCATAAATAAAATAAAATGAATTCCACTTGTTTCTTTCTACTGAATGTGGCTATCACAAAATTTTAAATTACGTATGTGGCTCACATTTGTGGCTTGCATTATATTTCTATTGGACAGTGCTAAGTTTAGAGTTTAATGTTTATTAGGTCCTCTTTCTATAAAATCGCTAAATTTCTTGTTCTCTTTATATTTATAAGCTGTATGAAGTCTGGAATAGAAGGAATTTGAAAGCAATATTTCCACAAAGACCAGTGCTACAGCTGGCTTTCTACATTCTATACCAGACTTTAGGAAGATAATGGAAATTGTGACTTCCCTCACAATTTAGGATAGAAGGAGGCCTGGAGAGGAAAGGAGGAAGGCCACCTACTTCAGAGGTGATAGGGTCACTGAGACAACTAAATGTTGGAAATACAAGTAGGTGGTCTCCTTCTAAGATGTCACTTGTCATTTTGGAGAAGGCTTCCTTCCCAAACCAGCTCTTTCCTGCGGGCCTGTCAGCTTGACCTCTTGGAGTTGAGAAATGTCTTTCTAGCCACTGTCCTCAGAGGAAGAACATATTAAGCTACGAGTCAACTACATAACTTGGTGTGCAATTCATGATTTTTGCCATTTACGTGTTTGATTTCATTGTTACTTCTGGACAGTTTGTTGACCACAGGTTTTAATGGGGGAAGGGGGTTTGGGGGTGGTGAGCAGAGCACCACTGGTGCTGAAGATGTGACCGAGGCATGGGAGTGCCCCAGGGAATGGGGACACGGCAGAGAAGTGAGACACTTACCCACCTAACCAAACTTTAGCTACAGCAACTCATGGGTGTGTGACCAGGATGTTCTAGTGGCCAGAACTGTCCGAGCATGTGATCCAACTAACCATCTGGGAGAGGAGATGATAGACAAAACTAAACATAGTCTACATTTCAGAGACTGTCCCAGAGGGGACAGCATCCCTCCCTGATTTATGGGGACGGATTTAACAATAGGAGTAACGTTATCCAAGGGGCTGATTGAATCAGCCCAAGCACCACCACCCCAGGGGGGACAGCACCTATGTATGCAACTGTGTATGGAATATGGGTACACAAAGCAACTTTGTGTACACAGTATATATACACAACTGTGTATATAATGTGTGTCCGCAAAGGAATTTGTGTACACAATGCATATACACAACTGTATACATACTATGTGTCCACAAAATAATTTGAGTACACAATGCTTATACACAACAGTGTACACACTGTTTCCACAAAGAAACTTTGGGTACACAATACATATACACAACAGTGGACATACTATGTTTCCCCAAAAGAACTTTGTGTACACAATGCATATATACAACTGAGTACCCCAAGGGGATGCCAGGGCCACCCCTTGGAGATACCCCGCCCCCACCCCCCATGGGGAACTGCACCCCTCCTGGGCTGGGCCCTCATTGATTCAATCTGCCTTCTTAAATATGGTGACCCTAATTAAAGTAATCATCCTCTTTAATGGGTGTCAGGAGACTTAAGAAGGCAGATTGATTTAATGGGACTCAGGAAACCTGAGGTGTTTCGTTGGTTTAATGAAAGTCAGGAGATTTAAGAAGAACAATTGATTTAAAGGGGTTAACAATATTTAAGTGAGCTGATTTAATCAATGGGAGTCACGTGATGCAGTGGGCCTGATTGAATCATTGGTAGCTCCACCATTTAAGGTCACTGACTGAATCAAAGCAATCACGTGATTTAAGGGGGCTTATTGTTTTAAGGGCTGTCAGGGGATTAAGAAGGGTGACTGATTTAATGGGGTTCAGGAGAATGAAGAAGGCAGAATGACTTAATGATTGTCTGGAGAGTTAAGAAGGCAGATTGATTTGGGGGGGCTCAGGAAACCTAAGGGGTTTGATTGGTATAATGGGTGTCAGGAGATTTAAGAAGGACGACTGATTTAATGGGGGTTGGGATGTTTAAGGGGCTGATTTAATCAATTGGAGTCACATGATTTGGGGGCTGTTTATACATGGGAGTCACGTGATAAAAGGGTGCTGAATAATCCTTGTATTCAGACCTGATCCTACTGGTGGCTGACTTGGGGGCCACGTTCATTAACATGGATGGAAAAATGCCCCCCCCCCCCCGAAGTAATCCATGGTCACAGAATCTCACTGAACTTGGAAGAACTACTTTTTTCTCCAAGAGAAAAAAAATCGAAGTACAACATTTCTTCTTAAGAAAATGAAATTGTTATTCAACTGCTACATCCCACCTGTTCAATATATAGTCACTGAACTTCACAGGTACCATTCAGCCATTAAATAAATACTAAGCCCCCACTATGTAGAATATTGTGTAGTTGAGACCTTAGACTTTAAAGACTTCCTGGATTCAAATCCTGTCTCTACCACTTCCTATCGGGATGAGCCTGGACAAATTATTTAATCTCTCTGAGCCTCTTTCTTCATCTGTAAAGTGGAATAAAAGAATAGTGTTGTTGTGACAATTAAATGAGTTAATACAATTAAATGAGCTTTAAAATACATGAAAAATACTTAGTACATGAAAAACATGGGCACAGAGTGGATGATGTATAAGTATTTGCTGCTATATGCTGGCCAGTGTGCGACAAGGATAACAAAGATAAGCACAACACAATATTGGCCCCCAAGCGTACTCCATCTGATGGCCTGTGAAACACATTGTTTCATTTAACCTTCATAATGAGCCCATGAGTTGGTATTGTTAATCTGAGACTCAGGCAGACTAAATTACCTGCCTGAGTGCACACAAATAGTAAATGACAGGTGTGATTTAGAACTGGTTATTCTGCCCCTAAATCCAGGGCTCTTTGCTCAATAGTATGCTGTCTTTCTGGTCTATCAGAGGCAAAGTCTTAGCTCTGCCCATGAAGCAGAAGGCTCTACCCCCAATAGCATTATAGAGATACTTTCTTTGCAGCAATATTAGGGTGTCTGGGGAACCAAGTAACAGAAAGTCCTGACTGAATTTGGCTTACACATTAAAAAAAATTATCTCACATTTTAAAAAGCCTCAAGGTAGGTTGCTTCAGGGTTTGATGGTTTCATGATATCATGAAGGACCCAGGTTCACTCCGTCTCTCTGCCCTCACTGTCAAGGAGAATGGGATGACCATGACTGGCTCAGCAAAATGATGATCTATCCCCACAGATAGGAAATAGGTTGACCTTCACAGAGCATATTAGGGTGGACACAACCACAGAATCAGCTTCTGCTGTTGGTTGCCTAGGCCGTCAACAGTGTCTGCTACAAGTGACACCAAGTGTCATCAAGTAGCAATCCTCTTACAACTAATAGGGTCCTCATCCCAATTTAGAAGGAAAATCCAAAATCAAAGTAGACTATAGATAAGTTAAATGTGGGTGTCTGCCACACGGTAGTGATGAGAATTTTAGTTTTGCCAAAACCCTTTTTATTTTGAGAGCTTGGTTGCGGTCATGAGAACATCTAAGTTGTTCTAACCAGTTCAAATTTATAAAAACATTATTTGTGGACTTCCCTGGTGGTGCAGTGGTTAGGAATCTGCCTGCCAATACAGGGGACACGGGTTCAAGCCCTGGTCCAGGAAGATCCCACAGGCCGCGGAGCAACTAAGCCCGTGCGCCACATCTACTGAGTCCATGTGCTGCAACTACTGAAGCCCACACGCCTCGAGACCGTGCTCTGCAACAAGAGAAGACACCGCAATGAGAAGCCCCCGCAATGAGAAGCCTGCACACCACAAGGAAGAGTAGCCCCTGCTCACCGCAACTAGAGAAAGCCGGCGCACAGCAACAAAGACCTAGCCAAAAATTAAAAAAAAAAAAAAAAAACCCCATTATTTGTGACTTTTAGGGAAGTGCTTTTTTTAAAAAAAAACCACAAAAAAGAGGGTAGAACAGCAAGGACCTACTGTATAGCACAGGGAACTATATTCAATATCTTGTAATAACCTATAATGGAAAAGAATCTGAAAAAGAATATATATATATATATATATATATATGTGTGTGTGTGTGTGTGTGTGTGTATAACTGAATCACTTTGCTGTTCACCTGAAACTAACAAGCCATTGTAAATCAACCACACTTCAATTTTTTAAAAATTAAAATTTTAAAAAAGAGGGTAGAAGATAGTACAATATTCAAAGCGATGTGTAGCAACCAAAGGGAAATGTAATCTTTCCTAGGAGACAAGATTTTATAGCATTCCTGGATCTTTTTTGTATCTGATTGTTGAGGTCTTGACAGCTTTTCAATTGAGGAATACGGTCATGTCTGTTAAACTAATTGTAGCTCTTCACTCCACTATATAATTTTACATTTCAGCTTCAAATAGAATGGCTTCAATAAACATAAAGCAGACTGACACATCCCAGATTTCTGCAGTTTACTTTACACCAAGAAATTACATTTAGAGATTTCCAGACACATGCTATAAACGAAAATTCAACAGGAAGTTTCTTTCACTTCCTCTAAATCTGACCTACATTTCAAAAATATATGAGTGGGCTATAACCAGGAACTTCTCTTGCTGCCATTATTCATGCTGTGTTTTCTGAAGTTTTTTTTTTCTTCTCAGTGACTCTAGTGGCCGTTGAGGGAACTGTAGACCTCGGGAGTCTTTATGTAGCCCTATGTGAAATGGCAAATGTTATCAACAGGGATGGCCAGATGATATAGCTCTGAGCTACCTACATCCATCACATTAACCAGAAAAGTCAGACCTCTGTACTCTTTTTGTGGAATAGTTGAAACCTATGGCTTTTGCAGCTATCTAACCTTAGATATTTTTTAATGTGAGCAGCCATTTGATGGCTACATCTTCCCCAACTCTATGCCACCCACCTATCTACTCTAAAGGAATTTGTGTGGTGACGAATTAGATCCAGTTTTTGTACATTGCTAGCTTTTCAGAGAATGGTGCCATATAAATTCAAGACCTTGTTAAAAATGAGCTAAAGGGCTTCCCTGGTGGCGCAGTGGTTGAGAGTCCGCCTGCCGATGCAGGGGACACGAATTCGTGCCCCGGTCCGGGAAGATCCCACATACCGCGGAGCAGCTGGGCCCGTGAGCCATGGCCGCTGAGCCTGCACTTCCGGAGCCTGTGCTCCGCAACGGGAGAGGCCACAACAGTGAGAGGCCCGCGTACCGCAAAACAAAAACAAAAACAAAAATGAGCTAAAGCCCATAATATACCAACTTACATATATTTTATTGTACTCTAGGCTGCAATATAGACACAGAACATTCCCACACCTCCTCTACCTGCCATCGTAAGAGTTCTGGAATTCAGTCCAGGAGTCTGGTGTGGTCCCTAGATGGATGTGTGTGTCTTTATGCCTGGAAAAATATGTGCTTCATAGAAGCCTTTCTTTCCATTCTAGAGTGACATCCATAAGATAGCTGGATAAGATGCTTACTGCAGAGCAACTGCTGCCCTCTGCATCCAGGTAAAACGCCAGGAGACATGGAGGAAAGCGGGCAGCCCAGTTAAGTAATAATGTGTTAATTCAGTTTAAAGATCTGAAGCTACGAGCAACTGGGTGCAGAGTGAGGAAGTTTTAGGCACTTCAATCTTTAGCAGGGATTTAAAAGTCAAATGCATCGAGGGATCAGACAGATAACATAAATTGTCAAGTGGCTTTAGCCAATAGGAAGTGATAAGAACTGGGGTAAATTTTTTTTTTTTTTTTTTACTGTTCCATCACCTTTTATTACAATCCTACCCTTGTGTTCCAGAATGAATGGCTATTTAATACACAAGCCAAAGCACTCCTAAAATTGATCTTAACCTTCCCATTTCTTTCTCAGTATATTAAATCAAAAGGAAAAAAACCTTCCAAAAAAGTCACCAGGTTTAGTAAATCCCAGGAAGAGCACCTTTACTAAACAACAGGAAACAAAACATGCCAGGAATCTGACCAAATGCACAAAACAACAGGTGAGATTCCTGATAGAAGGAATGACTCCCAATGGAACATAAATAAATCCCCTCAAAGTACATATATTTCACTTGAGTGTGTACATATATATGTAATACATCAAAAGAAATTTGGTTTCTACCACAAGAAGTTAGGGCATTCAAATTTTAAGAATTAAAACAAAAATTTTTTAAACAGAAACACACAAAAAACACTGCGTGTCCAAATAAAACATGCCCCCTAGTTACTACCTATGATCTTATGTATCAATAGAAGAACATCGGGCTTCCCTGGTGGCGCAGTGGTTGAGGGTCCGCTTGCCGATGCAGGGGACACGGGTTCGTGCCCCGGTCCGGGAGGATCCCACATGCTGCGGGGCAGCTGGGCCCGTGGGCCGTGGCTGCTGGGCCTGCGCATTCGGAGCCTGTGCTCCGCAATGGGAGAGGCCACAACAGTGAGAGGCACGTGTACCACAAAAAAAGAAAAAGAAAAAAAAGAAGAAGAAAATCCAGGGAGATGGTTGGTTTCTAAGGTGTCGGATGTTTCTGCTTAAAAGCCAGATAGCCAGACTCGACTTCAAATAGGTACAAAGTATTGCATGTGATGAAACTAATACTTGGTCTTGGGTTAAATAAGACATTGTCTGGGTATTTTCTCCCACAGGGCTCATCACATAACAACAACAGCAACAAAAATAACAATAACAATCACTGATACTCATATAGTCCTTACCATGTGCCAGGCACTTTTCTAAGCACTTTACATATATTAATTCATTTTTAACACACAAAACAACTTTCTAAAGTAGATACTACTATTATTCCATCTTACACATAAGGAAACAAAGGCTCAGAGTCAGGCTGTTAGAAAGCGGTAGAAGTTGGATTAAAACCAGGATAGAAGTTCACTCAATACTTCTCTACTAAACTCAGTATGATTTGAGCTTCAGAAGGATTTCAGTAGCTTACTCCTGACCTGGAGATCGTAGTTATACCAATCCAATCACTTCCTTGATTCAAAGTTTGAACTTCAAACTTTTCTTTAAAACACTTTTCAGGGACTTCCCTGGAGATCCAGTGGTTAAGACTGCACGCTCCCAATGCAGGGGGCACAGGTTCAATCCCTGGTGGAGGAACGAAGATGCTGCATGCTACACAGCGTGGCCAAAAAGTAAAAAATTAAAAAAATAAACACTTTTCATAGGAAGAAATGCATTTTACTTCTTCATCCAGTACACACATATGTGATGCACCACTCACCCTCACAGCACACAATGCACTCTGGTCTGTTTGATTCTTTTCTGTTCTGTACCATTTTTTAAAAGTGCTCAACACAAACAATTAGATAGATTTCTGCAATTTGGAAATTACTAATAAAAGGATCTTTTCTCAGCCCAAATCCATATATGGTCAAATATTGATTGACATGGATATACAGAAAAAAAATCTTTATGAAAATTCTTGCCACTGCCTTGATTTTCACCTCCCAAAGACAGGCATCAGCATACCAGCCAAAGAGTGAATTAGCGTCTCTCTTTGCAAAGCACAAATGCCTCTTTCACAATTGTTATAGTCAAAAAACAATTAGTGCACATACATACAGCACAAAAGTTAAATGATTTGTCCCTGCAGCCTAATCTTACATTACTATCCTCTATTCGAATACTGCTCAGTATAAATCTAAGGCTCCTGAATAAATAGAATCCACTCTTT
>NW_006769244.1:977749-1004074 GCF_000442215.2 Lipotes vexillifer
CTTCCCTAGGTTTCTTTCCTCCCTCCCTCCCTCCTTCCCATCCCTTTTTTTCTTTCTTGCCGTCCTCTTTCCTTTTCTCATCCTTCAATTCAACAAACAAGTATTGAGCATCACCAAGACAAGGCACACACTCCGGCCTCACGGAATTTACAATCCCGTGAAGGACTGAAACAAACTGGATACTCAGCCCAGACATGTGTATGTGGATGCAGTTTAATTCCTTTTTCTTTTGTGATAAGTGACCTACCAAAATATTTCTCAAATGCAGTTCAATAAATATTTTATGTTAAGACTCCAGGCATCTAAAGTGAAAACAAAAACAAACAACCCTCAGTACTTCTCATGTACTGTGCTGTTTTCACCGGAAAATGTTTGCCTGACAACCAAAGCCAGAGAAGAAACAGGTGTTTGGTTTTATTTTTCAGTAGCTTCTCTCCTGGTTCTCTATGTCAGTTGCCTGTGATGTGTATCTTGCCCCTGAGTTTTATAGATGTCCTTGCGATTGAGTCAACATATGTACGTAAATCAGATATACTGGTATGGGGGGGGGGGATTCTATTTTCATCTAATGTCCAAATAATTGAGGCTGAGCTATACATTATTAGTAACACTTTCCAGTAACTTGATAATCTAAGTTTGAGTCCTCTGCTGGATGAAAATTCCAAGGAGCCTACAGATGGTACAGTAAATACAATATCACCCTCTAGACAAGCGGTGGCAGATATTCTGGTTTAAATTTCACTGAGAAATGTTCACAAGTATAGAAAGAAAGGGTTGGATAGGAATCCAAAGAACTCCCTCTTTTCCTTGAATCTGTGCTCAACGTCACCCTCTCAGTGAAGCCCATACACCCACCCCGGCCCCCATTACCTTTGCTCTATTTCTTTTTTTTTCCTTTGTACTTAATACCTTCCAACATACTTTATGATTGATTGATTGATTTAATATATTTAGCATGTTCATTGTTGGTTTTTTATGTCTTGGCCCCCACTGGAAGGTAATCTCTAATAGGACAGAAATTTTATCTGTTTTGCTTATTGATATACACTAAGCCCAATAAATGAACAAACACCTACTGATCGACTGATTGGATAAATTAAAGGAAGAATGCATCTATTGATTATTTATTATAATCCATAATGCAAAGTGTGGGCTTTGGAATCAAATTGCCTGTGTTCAACCCCCAGCAACTCTATTGTTTTTTTGGCTGTACCGTGCAGCTTGCAGGATCTTAGTTCCCCTACGAGGGATCGAACCTGGGCACCTGGCAGTAAGAGCACTGAGTCCTAACCACTGGACTGCCAGGGAATTCTCTCCCAGCAACTCTATTTATTAACTGTTAGCCTAGGGCAAGTTACTTATTACTCCTGGTTTCCTCAACAATAATATTGGTAAGATAATAGTAATGCCTAGATCCCAAAGATGGTGTTGGAGTTAATCAGGATAATTTTCCCTATCCAGAATGTGCTAAATCCTCAACAAATGTTAGTTATTATTAGTGTGCACCTGGCATCTACACACACTGTATCTCATTCTAATACAGGATCCTGACACTGTACCTGTGGAGTTCCCCCAAGAATCATACAAAAACTCTTGGCCAATCTGAATATAACCCCCAATTGGAGGATCCTTGATAAAACCAAAAGAGTCAAAGAACAGTCTTAGAAAAACAATGACTTTTGCTGGAAAATAGGAGGTTTTGATTTTTCTTCCCTCCAAACAGCAACGAATGAATCAACTAATCATTTTCCCTGTATGCTACCACCCCATATCAGGCATTCCAAATTCCTGTAGAGACTGACAGAAATAAGGTTGTGAATACAAGGATAAATTTTCTTAAAATAAAAATAAGTTGATCAAGAGGACTTGATCATATTCCAGGACTTCCCTGGTGGCACAGTGGTTAAGAATCCGCCTGCCAGTTCAGGAGACATGGGTTCAAGCCCTGGTCCGGGAAGATCCCACATGTCGTGGAACAACTAAGCCCGTACGCCACAACTACTGAGACTGCACTCCAGAGCCCGCGAGCCACAACTACTGAGCCCACATGCCACAACTACTGAAGCCCATGTGCCTAGAGCCCATGCTCTGCAACAAGAGAAGCCACTGCAATGAGAAGCCCACGCATGGCAAGGAAGAGTAGCCCCCACTCACCACAAATAGAGAAAGCCCAGCAACGAAGGGTGCTGCAATGAAGTGCAGCAACGAAGACCCAACGCAGCCAAATAAATAAATAAATAAATTTATATTTTAAAAAAAAGAGCACATTCCAGAAATACTATCCTTGAAAGTCTCTATTTAAACAATTGATGAGAAAGTCACATGCACCCAGCCATTTTCATTCCCAATGGGCCAACACGTAGAGTACCAAATACAAGTTCTGTTGCCAACTAAGAACATATTGAGTTCCAGGGGCAAATAAAATGTAAAGATTATAATCATTTATTAGCATGCTTAAGTGTCAGAAGTAAGAATTTATATTTATTTTCTGTTGCCCATATTTAAAATTGCACATTAAACAGTCTAAATTCAGGGTTACCAGATAAATAACCTGCCCCCAGTGCTTTAAAATTTGTGTATAAAATATGAACGTGAGCCATTATCCTGGTGTTTTACTCCAGTCCCTACATCTACTTACCAAGAATTGGCTACTCTGAGCGTGTGGTAGACCGTCCTGTGCTCCCCCAGGAGTGTGGATTATTGTGGCTTTGCAAAAGGTCAGCCTAGGGAAAAGGATACACACGCTTTGACTCAGGAATCACATTTCTAGAATTTATTCTGGACGTGTAATCTGAAATAGGCCCAATGAACTGCCCACAAGAATGTTAACTGGAACATTATGTATTGTCATTTGAATATGGAGACAAAATTAGAGATTACATAGAATAGTGGTATGTATCTGAGGCTATTCCAGAGGTCAGAAAACTGTTGCCCATGGACCAAATCCAGCCTGCCTGTTTTTGTAAATAAGGTTTTACTGGAGCACAGACACGCCCACTCATTTATATATTATCTATGGCTGCTTTTACTACAACAGCAGTGTTGAGTAGTTGTGGTAGAAAGTGTTACGTATTCATTTCCTGTTGCTTCTGTAACAAATGACCACAAACGAGTGGCTTAAACCATAGAGATTTATTCTCTTACAGTTCTGAAAGTCAGAAGTCCTAAAATCAAGGTGTCGGCAGGACAGCATTCCTTCTGGAGGCCTTTAGAGGAGAATCTGTTTCCTTGCCTTTTCCAGCTTCTAGAGGTCATCTGTATTCCCTGGTTCATGGTCCCCTCTGCCATATTCAAAGCAAGCAGGGTAGCATTTTATCATCTCTCCCTCTGACTCTGACCTTTCTGTATCCCTCTTATAAAGGCCCTTATGATTTCACTGAGTTTACCCAGATAATCCAGGATAATCTCCCATCTTAAGATCCTTAATTTAATCACAACTGCTAAATCTCTTTTGCCATAGAAAGTAACAAAGTCACAGGTTCTGGTGACTAGGATGTGGTCCTCTCAGTGTTCAGTCTATCACACCATGTAACCCACAAAGCCTTCAATATTTACTCTCTGGTCCTTTAGGAAAAAGTTTGCTGACCCCTGCTTTAGACCATTGGACTGGAGGATCAGAACAGCAGCTTGTGGCCTGAGGGAGCAACTTCTCTGCCACGTAACCACAGGAGGGCTGCCCTCTAAGCCAGCTCTATGATGAGGGACCTACAGATTCAGTCCTCTTTAGAAACACAACTGCAATTAACCATGAAAAACCTGAAAAATACACAGAGCATTAGAAGAAAATCTAAATTTCCAAATCTATTTTTCCAAAATTCCAAGAAAGAAGGATCTTTTTTTGGCTATATGGTACTTTTTTTTTTTTGACTCTGACACCTATTTTTTCTCCCTGACTCCCATTCTTTCTTACCAATGGAACCTCAATTTTTAACCAGGTAGCAATGTACCCAGTTAAAAATATCCATCACTCCAGCCTCCCTTGCAACTAGCGAATACCCTGTGGCTCATTTTGATCAATGAGATAAAAGCAGAAATCTGCTGAATGAAGCTTCTTGTGAATACTACTGTTTTCACAACTAAAAAAGAAAAAAAAAAAAAGAAAGAAAAGAGAAAAAGCACAGACTCACCTAGTTCATCCTTATAGCCCTTCACTATTTTCTTCTATGTCCAGCATAGAACATAGATGTGGTCATGGAGGTGGAACAGCCATTCAATGACAAAGACGAACACCAGGTCTGATGACAGTAGAGTAGGAAGCGGGAAGGGTTCTGGGTCCTTGGCAACATCCATGAGCAGCTACATAAGCCCCGGACTGACCACCTCCAGACGGTTACATCAGAAAAATGAGCCACTCTTTGGCTTAGCCACTGTGGTCAGTATTCTTTTTTACATGTAAAGATAATCCTAGCAATTACAACATGATATGATGTATATCAAAGCTCCAGCAACATGATGTATATCTGTGTGCTATTCCGTCGCTCTGCTCTAACAAGAGTGGATCTACTTCATATACGGGGTGGGGAAAGGATGGATAGAACACAGGTCTTTTTCATGTAGTTAATTCTAACATCCCTTCATGGTTAAAAAAAAAAAAAACCCACAAAACCTCAAACTAGAAATAGAAGGGAACTTCCTCAATCTAATAAAAGGAGTCTATGGAAAACCCATAGCTAACATTATACTTAGTGGTGAAAAGCTAAATGCTTTCCTTCTAAGATCAGGAACAAGACAAGGATGTTTGTTCTTGCCACTTCTATTCAACATTGTACTGTAGGTTCTAGCCAGGGCAATTAGGCAAGAAAATGAGATAAAAGTTGGAAAAGAAGTAAAACTATCTCTCTTTGCAGATGACATAATCTTTTATATAGTAAATCCTAAATAATCCATAAAAAAACTATTAGAGTTGATAAACAAATTCAGTAAGATGTCAGGATACAATATCAATATACAAAAATCAATTGTATTTCTATATACTAACAATGAACAATCCAAAAGTGAAATTAAGAAAACAATTCCATTTACAATAGCTTTTAAAAGAAGAAAATATTAAGGAATAAATTTAATAAAAGAAACGTAAGCACTGCAAGCTACAAAGCAGCACTGAAAGACATTTTAAAAGACCTACATAAATGGAAAAACTTCCTGAGTTCATGGATTGGAAGATAACGTCGTTAAGATGGAAACACTCCCCAAACTGATCTACGGACTCAATATAATTTTTATCAAAATCTCAGCTGCCTTCTTGTACAGAAATGAATGGACAAGCTGGTCCTAAAATTCATATGGAAATGCAAGGGACCCAGAATAACCAAAGCAATCCTGAAAAATAAGAACAAAGTTGGATGAGTCAGAGTTCTCAATTTTAAAACTTATTACAAAGAAACAATAATCAAGGCTGTGGTACTGGCATAAGGAAAGACATATAGATCAAGGAAATGGAATTGAGAGTCCAGATTTAAAATCAAAGTCTAAATAGCAACCACAGGGTTGGAAAATTCTGATGAGGACCAACCACTGGGATGAGATGGTGCAACTAAGAGTCAAGTTCCAAAGTGAGATGAACATGTGACTCTCGTAACTGGAGTCACCTGTCTGCTCCCAGGCTAAGGGAAGGCCGGGCTCCCAATTATAGTCCTCCCACCCAAGAAGAAAAGATGATTACAGATAAGAAGATCAGAATACTGTTAAGAAAATTTATTCTAGGCTGCCCCTGGATTCTAGGCTGTTCCTCTTGATTTCCACGGAGTAAAAGAGTGAAAAAGCATGTTCTTGAAGGGGTGAGGGTTTCCCACACACCTCATTTTGGAGTTTCACCATTAAATATATATCTGTGCTTCTTTACATTTTCTCTCAGTTCTGGTGCTTCTCTGCTTCACTTGTTCCCAAACCTTTTGCCACACTCTTTATTCTATATGCCTGTCCCTGTCCCTCCGCCAACATCTTTACTACTGCCAAACTCTCTCTCTCTCTCTCTTTCTCACACACACACATGCACACACACACACACACACACACACACACACACACACATGCACATTCATCCTGCATTCTTATCACAGCAGCAAACAGTACATTAACTGCCCGGATTTTAGATTTAGACTGATCTGTTTTGAATTCAAGTTTTGCTTTTTATTGACTTGTGCCCATCAGGCATATACCTAAACTCTAAGCCCGTTTCCTTGTCCATAAAATAGGGATAATACAAGGGGCTCATAGGGGCTTTGTGACGTTAAAATGTGGTGTACTGGGTGGTCCCAGTGGTTAGAATTCCAGGCTTTCACTGCCATGGCCCAGGTTCAGTCCCTGGTCAGGGAACTTAAATCCCACAAGCCCCATGGGGCAGCCAAAAAACAAAAAAATGGGGGTGCATATAAGATATTTAGCCCAGAACATGGCACACTGTAAATTCTCACTTAATGGCATACAATAGCTGTACCTATGGCAGCTTCCTAACCAGTAGAGATGTTTGTAAAAGAAACTCCTCTGGGGATGGTTTCATTCTGCTGAAGATCAGACAGAGACCCTGGCTTACCCACAGGATGGCAAAAATTATATCTGCAAAAAAAGAATCCCTTCTTATGGTAGAAATTTTCCTAGACATAATCTCTCCAATGTCCATGTACCGACCTGCCTTCAGATGCTCTTAATAAAAATACATGGTTCTATCAAATCTGTTGCTTTTTAAAAGGGGGATTTTTAGGCTTACACATAAAATTATTAAGGGGTAGAGAAATGTACACTGTGAAAGAGATAACAGACGCAGGATTTAACTTGGAATAAAGGAAGGCAGAGTGTGTGAAATTAATAGCTGTCTTCAGTAAGGATATTAAAAGCTATTATGATGAGTATAGTGGTCAGCTCTGTTCCATTGCCACTAAGACAGAAATGAATTATGAGGCTTAAATGTGGCATTTAAAGTAGAGATTTACCCAACTCTGGATTAAACACATTTAGAAAAAGGAATCAAGGAATGGATAATGCAAACCAGTTTATAATGGAAAAAAATGTCTACGAAGTGAAGTCATTGACATGTATTAAGGGAATGTCTATGAAGACAACCATTGGCCGTTTTGCAGACTTTTTTTCCCCTGCTGCATTCATTTATTGCACAATTGACTGGACCAGTTGATAGATTATTCTTGGCAATTTTTTTCACTAAGGCATCTTTTTTTTTTGCGGTACGCGGGCCTCTCACTGCTGTGGCCTCTCCCGTTGCAGAGCACAGGCTACGGACGCGCTGGTTTTTTTTTTTTGCGGTACGCGGGCCTATCCGCCCCACGGCATGTGGGATCTTCCCAGACCAGGGCACGAACCCGTGTCCCCTGCATCGGCAGGCGGACTCTCAACCACTGCGCCACCAGGGAAGCCCTCACTAAGGCATCTTAATTAGCTTTTATCACAGTTTGAAAAAAAAACCCAGGCCATCCTTGGACTGGTCTGTAGACCTTTGTCAGCCAGAGGAACACTGTTTCTAAAGTCCTGGCTCCAGGATTTCTCACCTTCAAAACCCTACTCCACGCAGGCTCCTGTCTTCCAGTGAAGATTTTGGCTCGTGATCTAAGCTTCTCTCTCCACTCTGAAACCTGTCAGCATCTTGGGTGACCTCAAGATCCACCATGATAACCAGCACTCTTCAATTCATGGTTATACTCTTGACCTTGTTACACCAGATCCACTCCTCCTAGGAAATCATACCTAAAACAGTAATTTCTTACTCTTCCAACTAGCTTCCGTAATTACTGCCCAGGTAACATCTATTTGATCTCTGCAGCCCCACCTTGTTTCTTATCTTCTTTTATTTCCCCATCCTTCTTGACTCAACTCTCCTGATCTCCAGGGTGACTGCTGCAAACCTCCACCTGCAATCCTGTCTCTTCCACTGCACCCTCAGCAGATCACCACACATTGCTTCCTCCAGAAAAAGAAGTAGATGCTTCCAGAAAAGAGCACCTGTAACATGTGCCACAAAATCGTCACACCCGCCTTCTTCCACCTTCCCCCTTTCCTTTACTTACAGCGGACGGGTTACCCTCATCCATCCTATCCTCCTGGACCCTGAATCCCTCCTCTACCACCTTCTCAGGAACAGATTGGCTCAGCTTTCAATATTCAGTCTCTCCTTTTGTACAGACTCTTCCCATCAGCATTTAAATATACTCATTATCTCTCATCTTAAAAAATAAAATCAGGGCTTCCCTGGTGGCGCAGTGGTTGGGAGTCCGCCTGCCAATGCTGGGGACACGGGTTGATGCCCCGGTCCAGGAAGATCCCACGTGCCACAGAGCGGCTGGGCCCATGAGCCACGGCCGCTGAACCTGCGCGTCCGGAGCCTGTTTTCTGCAACAGGAGAGGCCACAGCAGTGAGAGGCCCACGTACCGCAAAAAACAAAATAAAAAAATAAAAATAAATAAATAAATAAAATCAAAACTCTCCCTCAGTCGGCACTTCTAACCTGTCTTCTTAGTCTCCGTGAAAGACCTGTGTACTTTCTGTAACCACACGCCTTGCTCATCTCACTCCAGCTGTTCTCAGGCTCCCATGGCACCAAAATACCTTTCAACCCCACTGACCCAGATCAAACTTTTTTGCAGTACACTTTGGTTCTTTCTTGACCTCCAGGCAACGTCTGCCCCTGCAGAAGACACACTGCTCTCTCACTATCTGTGATACCTGTGCTCTCTTGGTCTCCTATCTTCCCTCTCTCTCTCCCCTCCTTTCCAGTCTCCTTTCGAGACCCCTCCACACATGATGTGTTTTGTTTTGTGTTTACTCCTAGGGTTCTGTCCGAGGCCCTCTTCTCTTTTCACTCTTCAAGCTCTCCCTGGATGAGCTTGTTTACTCTCAAGACGTCACTTACTATCTAAAGTCTAGAGGCTTCCGGGAAGATGGCGGAAGAGTAAGACGCGGAGATCACCTTCCTCCCCACAGATACACCAGAAATACATCTACACGTGGAACAACTCCTGCAGAACACCTACTGAACGCTGGCAGAAGGCTTCAGACCTCCCAAAAGGTAAGAAACTCCCCACGTACCTGGGTAGGGCAAAAGGAAAAAGAAAAAACAGAGACAAAAGGATGGGGACGGGACCTGCACCAGTGGGAGGGAGCCGTGAAGGAGGAAAGCTTTCCACACACTAGGAGCTGCTTCGCGGGCGGAGACTGCGGGTGGCGGGGGGGGAGCTTCGGAGCCGCAGAGCAGAGCGCAGCCACAGGGTGCGGAGGGCAAAGCGGGGAGATTCCCGCCCAGAGGATCGGTGCCGACCGGCACTCACCAGCCCGAGAGGCTTGTCTGCTCACCCGCCGGCGCGGGCGGGGTTGGGAGCTGAGGCTCGGGCTTCGGTAGGAGCGCAGGGAGAGGACTGGGGTTGGCGGCGTGAACAGGGGGTTCACGTGCAGGGGGTTAGTACGCCGCGGCTAGCCGGGAGGGAATCCGGGAAAAAGTCTGGAGCTGCCGAAGAGGCAAGAGACTTTTTCTTGCCTCTGTTTCCTGGTGCGCGAGGAGAGGGGATTCAGAGCGCCGCTTAAAGGAGCTCCAGAGACGGGCGCGAGCCGCGGCTAACAGCGCGGACACCAGAGACGGGCATGAGACGCTAAGGCTGCTACTCCCGCCACCAAGAAGCCTGTGTGCGAGCACAGTTCACTATCCACACCTCCCCTCCTGATAGACTGTGCAGCCGCCACTGCCAGGGTCCCGTGAGCCAGGGACAACTTCCCCGGTCAGAATCTGCACCCCTCTCTTCCCCCGGCCTGAGTGAGCCAGAGCCCCCGAATCAATGGCTCCTTTAACCCATTCCTCTCTGAGCAAAAAACAGACACCCTCCAGCGACGTACACGCAGAGGCGGGGCCAAATCCAAAGCTGAGTCCCGGCAGCTGTGTGAACAAAGAAGAGAAAGGAAAATCTCTCCCAGCAGCCTCAGAAGCAGGGATTAAAGCTCCACAATCAACGTGATGTACCCTGCATCTGTGGAATACATGAATAGACAAATCATCCCAAATTGAGGAGGTGGACTTTGAGAGCAAGATTTGATTTTTTCCCCTTTTCCTCTTTTTGTGAGTGTGTATGTGTATGCTTCTGTGTGAGATTTTGTCTGTATAGCTTTGTTTCCACCATTTGTCGTAGGGTTCTATCCAACCGTTTTTTTAATTTTTTTTCTCTTAATAATTATTTTTTTATTTTAATAACTTTATTATATTTTATCTTACTTTATTTTATTTTATCTCCTTTCTTTTTTTCCTTCCTTCCCTCCTTCCTTCCTCCCTCCCTCCCTCCTTTCTTTTTCTTTCTTTCTTTCTTTCGTTCTTTCTTTCTCTCTTTCTACTTCTACTAATTCTTTCTTTCTGCGTTTCCTCCCTTTTATTCTGAGCCGTGTGGATGAAAGGTTCTTGGTGCAGAAGTGCTTTGCCTCTGAGGAGGGAGAGCCAACTTCAGGATACTGGTCCACAAAAGATCTCCCAGCTCCACATAACATCAAATGGCGAAAATCTCCCAGAGATCTCCATCTCGACACCAGCACCCAGCTTCACTCAATGACCAGCAAGCTACAGTGCTGGACATCCTATGCCAAACAACTAGCAAGACAGGAACACACCCCCACCCATTAGCAGAGAGGCTGCCTAAAATCATAATAAGTCCACAGCCATCCCAAACCACCCCCCCAGATGTGGACCTCCCCACCAGAAAGACAAGATCCAGCCTCATCCACCAGAACACAGGCACTAGTCCCCCCCACCAGGAAGCCTACACAACCCACTGAACCAACCTTAGCCACTGGGGACAGACACCAAAAACAACGGGAACTACGAACCTGCAGCCTGCAAAAAGGAGACCCCAAACACAGTAAGATAAGCAAAATGAGAAGACAGAAAAACACACAGCAGATGAAGGAGCAAGATAAAAACCCACCAGACCTAACAAATGAAGAGGAAATAGGCAGTCTACCTGAAAAAGAATTCGGAATAATGTTAGTAAAGATGATCCAAAATCTTGGAAATAGAATAGACAAAATGCAAGGAACATTTAACAAGGACCTAGAAAAACTAAAGATGAAACAAACAACGATGAACAACACAATAAATGAAATTAAAAATACTGTAGATGAAGGGCTTCCCTGGTGGCGCAGTGGTTGAGAGTCCGCCTGCCGATGCAGGGGACACGGGGTGGAAATAACTACTGCAGAGCAGAATAAAGAAAAAAGAATGAAAAGAACTGAGGACAGTCTCAGAGACCTCTGGGACAACATTAAACGCACCAACATTCGAATTATAGGGGTTCCAGAAGAAGAAGAGAAAAAGAAAGGGACTGAGAAAATATTTGAAGAGATGGGATCAATAGCAGAATAACTGAGGCAGAAGAACGGATAAGTGACCTGGAAGATAAAATAGTGGAAATAACTACTGCAGAGCAGAATAAAGAAAAAAGAATGAAAAGAACTGAGGACAGTCTCAGAGACCTCTGGGACAATACCAAACACACCAGCATTCGAATTATAGGGGTCCCAGAAGAAGAAGAGAAAAAGAAAGGGACTGAGAAAATATTTGAAGAGATTATAGTTGAAAACTTCCCTAATATGGGAAAGGAAATAGTTAATCAAGTCCAGGAAGCACAGGGAGTCCCATACAGGATAAATCCAAGAAGAAATATGCCAAGACACATATTAATCAAACTGTCAAAAATTAAATACAAAGAAAGCATATTAAAAGCAGCAAGGGAAAAACAACAAATAACACACAAGGGAATCCCCATAAGGTTAACAGCTGATCTTTCTGCAGAAACTGCAAGCCAGAAGGGCCTGGCAGGACATATTTAAAGTGATGAAGGAGAAGAACCTGCAACCAAGATTACTCTACCCAGCAAGGATCTCATTCAGATTTGATGGAGAAATTAAAACCTTTACAGACGAGCACAAGCTGAGAGAGTTCAGCACCACCAAACCAGCTTTACAACTGCTAAAGGAATTTCTCTAGGCAAGAAACACAAGAGGAGGAAAAGACCTACAATAACGAACCCAAAACAATTAAGAAAATGGGAATAGGAACATACATATTGATAATTACCTTAAATGTAAATGGACTAAATGCTCCCACCAAAAGACACAGATTGGCTGAATGGATACAAAAACAAGACCCATATATTTGCTGTCTACAAGAGACCCACTTCAGACCTAGGGACACATACAGACTGAAAGTGAGGGGTTGGAAAAAGATATTTCATGCAAATGGAAACAAAAAGAAAGCTGGAGTACAATTCTCATATCAGACAAAATAGACCTTAAAATAAAGACTATTAGAAGAGACAAAGAAGGACACTACATAATGATCAAGGGGTCAATCCAAGAATAAGATATAACAACTGTAAATATTTATTCACCCAACATAGGAGCACCTCAATACATAAGGCAAATACTAACAGCCATAAGAAGGGGAAATCGACAGCAACACATTCATAGTAGGGGACTTCAACACCCCACTTTCACCAATGGACAGATCATCCAAAATGAAAATAAATAAGGAAACACAAGCTTTAAATGATACATTAAACAAGATGGACTTAATTGATATTTATAGGACACTCCATCCAAAAACAACAGAATACACATTTTTCTCAAGTGCTCATGGAACATTCTCCAGGATAGATCATATCTTGGGTCACAAATCAAGCCTTGGTAAATTTAAGAAAATTGAAATTGTATCAAGTATCTTTTCCGACCACAACGCCATGAGACTAGATATCAATTATAGGAAAAGAGCTGTAAAAAATACAAACACATGGAGGCTAAACAATACACTACTTAATAACGAAGTGATCACTGAAGAAATCAAAGAGGAAATTAAAAAATACCTAGAAACAAATGACAATGGAGATACAACGACCCAAAACCTATGGGATGCAGCAAAAGCAGTTCTAAGAGGGAAGTTTATAGCAATACAAGCCCACCTTAAGAAGCAGGAAACATCTCGAATAAACAACCTAACCTTGCACCTCAAGCAATTAGAGAAAGAAGAACAAAAAAACCCCAGAGTTAGCAGAAGGAAAGAAATCATAAAAATCAGATCAGAAATAAATGAAAAAGAAATGAAGGAAACAATAGCAAAGATCAATAAAACTAAAAGCTGGTTCTTTGAGAAGATAAACAAAATAGATAAACCATTAGCCAGACTCATCAAGAAAAAAAGGGAGAAGACTCAAATCAATAGAATCAGAAATGAAAAAGGAGAAGTAACAACTGACACTGCAGAAATAAAAAAAATCATGAGGGATTACTACAAGCAACTCTATGCCAATAAAATGGACAATCTGGAAGAAATGGACAAATTCTTAGAAATGCACAAACTGCCAAGACTGAATCAGGAAGAAATAGAAAATATGAACAGACCAATCACAAGCACTGAAATTGAAACTGTGATTAAAAATCTTCCAACAAACAAAAGCCCAGGACCAGATGGCTTCACAGGCGAATTCTATCAAACATTTAGAGAAGAGCTAACACCTATCCTTCTCAAACTCTTCCAAAATATAGCAGAGGGAGGAACACTCCCAAACTCATTCTACGAGGCCACCATCACCTTGATACCAAAACCAGACAAGGATGTCACAAAGAAAGAAAACTACAGGCCAATATCACTGATGAACATAGATGCAAAAATCCTCAACAAAATACTAGCAAACAGAATCCAACAGCACATTAAAAGGATCATACACCATGATCAAGTGGGGTTTATTCCAGGAATGCAAGGATTCTTCAATATACGCAAATCAATCAATGTGATACACCATATTAACAAGTTGAAGGAGAAAAACCGTATGATCATCTCAGTAAATGCAGAGAAAGCTTTCGACAAAATTCAACACCCATTTATAATAAAAACCCTGCAGAAAGTAGGCATAGAGGGAACTTTCCTCAACATAATAAAGGCCGTATATGACAAACCCACAGCCAACATCATCCTCAATGGTGAAAAACTGAAAGGATTTCCACTAAGATCAGGAACAAGACAAGGTTGCCCACTCTCACCACTCTTATTCAACATAGTTTTGGAAGTTTTAGCCACAACAATCACAGAAGAAAAGGATATAAAAGGGATCCAAATCGGAAAAGAAGTAAAGCTGTCACTGTTTGCAGATGACATGATACTATACATAGAGAATCCTAAAGATGCTACCAGAAAACTAGAGCTAATCAATGAATTTGGTAAAGTAGCAGGATACAAAATTAATGCACAGAAATCTCTGGCATTCCTATACACTAATGATGAAAAATCTGAAAGTGAAATCAAGAAAGCACTCCCATTTACCACTGCAACAAAAAGCATAAAATATCTAGGAATAAACCTACCTAAGGAGACAAAAGACCTGTATGCAGAAAATTGTAAGACACTGATGAAAGAAATTAAAGATGATACAGATAGATGGAGAGATATACCATGGTCTTGGATTGGAAGAATCAACATTGTGAAAATGACTCTACTACCCAAAGCAATCTACAGATTCAATGCAATCCCTATCAAACTACCACTGGCATTTTTCACAGAACTAGAACAAAAAATTTCACAATTTGTATGGAAACACAAAAGACCCCGAATAGCCAAAGCAATCTTGAGAACGAAAAACAGGGCTGGAGGAATCAGACTCCCTGACTTCAGACTGTACTACAAAGCTATAGTAATCAAGACAGTACAGTACTAGCACAAAAACAGAAAGATAGATCAATGGAACAGGATAGAAAGCCCAGAGATAAGCCCATGCACATATGGTCACCTTATCTTTGATAAAGGTGGCAGGAATATACAGTGGAGAAAGGACAGCCTCTTCAATAAGTGGTGCTGGGAAAATTGGACAGGTACATGTAAAAGTATGAGATTAGATCACTCCCTAACACCATACACAAAAATAAGCTCAAAATGGATTAAAGACCTAAATGTAAGGCCAGAAACTATCAAACTCTTAGAGGAAAACATAGGCAGAACACTCTATGACATAAATCACAGCAAGATCCTTTTTGACCCACCTCCTAGAGTAATGGAAATAAAAACAAAAATAAACAAATGGGACCTAATGAAACTTCAAAGCTTTTGCACAGCAAAGGAAACCATAAACAAGACCAAAAGACAACCCTCAGAATGGGAGAAAATATTTGCAAATGAAGCAACTGACAAAGGATTAATCTCCAAAATTTACAGGCAGCTCATGCAGCTCAATAACAAAAAAACAAACAACCCCATCCGAAAATGGGCAGAAGACCTAAATAGACATTTCTCCAAAGAAGGTATACAGACTGCCAACAAACACATGAAAGAATGCTCAACATCATTTATCATTAGAGAAATGCAAATGAAAACTACAATGAGATATCATCTCACACCAGTCAGAATGGCCATCATCAAAAAATCTAGAAACAATAAATGCTGGAGAGGGTGTGGAGAAAAGGGAACCCTCTTGCACTGCTGGTGGGAATGTAAATTGGTACAGCCACTGTGGAGAACAGTATGAAGGTTCCTTAAAAAACTACAAATAGAACTACCATATGACCCAGCAATCCCACTACTGGGCATATACCCTGAGAAAACCATAATTCAAAAAGAGTCATGTACCAAAATGTTCATTGCAGCTCTACTTACAATAGCCAGGAGATGGAAACAACCTAAGTGTCCATCATTGGGTGAATGAATAAAGAAGATGTGGCACATATATACAATGGAATATTACTCAGCCATAAAAAGAAACAAAATTGAGCTATTTGTAATGAGGTGGATAGACCTAGAGTCTGTCATACAGAGTGAAGTAAGTCAGAAAGAGAAAGACAAATACCGTATGCTAACACATATATATGGAATTTTAGGAAAAAAATGTCATGAATAAGCTAGGGGTAAGACAGGAATAAAGACACAGACCTACTAGAGAATGGACTTCAGGATATGGGGAGGGGGAAGGGTAAGCTGTGACAAAGCAAGAGAGAGGCATGAACATGTATACACTACCAAACGTGAGGTAGATAGCTAGTGGGAAGCAGCCACATAGCACAGGGAGATCAGCTCGGTGCTTTGTGACCGCCTGGAGAGGTGGGATAGGGAGGGTGGGAGGGAGGGAGACGCAAGAGGGAAGAGATATGGGAACATATGTATATGTATAACTGATTCACTTTGTTATAAAGCAGAAACTAACACACCATTGTAAAGCAATTATACTCCAATAAAGATGTAAAAAAAAAATTAAAAAAATAAATAAAGTCTAAAGATGCTCAAGATTTTTCATCTAGTCTAGATCTTTCTTCTGAGCTCCGGGTAGCCGACTGACCAGTGGACTCCTCCCCTCAGATCTATCTCTTACAAATCCCTCAAGCTCATCATGTCCCAAGTTGGACTCATTATTATCCTCCCTTCCTCCCAGCTCACGGCTCTGGCCGGTTCCCCTGCTCACAGTAATGCTCCCACTCTTTACCCTGGTGCTCTGCCAGGAACTCAGGTGTTATTCTTGAAGTCTCCCTCTCTTGACTCCTGACATCCCATCAGTAGCCAAGTCTTCCAATTGTTCAATCCCGAAAGCTGTCCATCTGGCTCCGTCTCTCCATCCTCACTGCCGTTTCTGGTCCAGGCACCAGCCCTTACTTAGGGTGGTATAGCAAAACCTTCCTGACTGGTCCCCCAGGTTCCTGTCTTCACTCTTGCAAACAGCTTTTCTGACCTACGATGTTCATCAGATTGTGTCCTGCACCTTCTCCCGTTCCTCTGAATTCCTCTAAGATTTCCCACGGCGCCTGAGATAAAAAGCAGACCCTCAGACACGGCTCCCAGGGCCCTCACTTCTCTTCCTGTTCCCTTGCTTCCCACAGCTCACCCCAGAGACAGTCCTCCAGCACTCCTCTCCTTCCCCCAACGAGTCTAGCTCTTACTGAGCCTCGAGTGTCAGCTTCAACGTCATTTTCTCAGGAGGTGATGAGGCCTTCGGTGAGGGGTTGAATAATGCCTTCCCTCCCCCCTCCAAACATAAAAAAACTATTCCCTATCCTAATTCCTGGAACCTGTAACTCTTACCCTATATGGCAAAAGATGTGGTTAAGCTAAGGATCTCCAGATTTTCCTCGATCATTCCAGGTGGGGTGGGACATTGGGCTACCATAACAGGATTCCACCGACTGGGGGGCTTAAACAACAGAAATTTATTTTCTCCTAGTCCTGGAGGCTAGAAGTCCAAGATCAAGATGCTGGCAAGGTTGGTTTCTGGTGAGACCTCTTTACCTGGCTTGCAGATGGCTGAATTCTCACTCTCATCATATGGTCTTTCCTCGGGGTTTGGGGGGGGAGAGAGAGAGAGATCTGAAGTCTCCTTCTCTTCTTTTAAGGCTGCCAGTCCTATTGAATTGGCCTCACCATTATGACCTCATTTAACCTTGTTCCCTTAAAGCCTCTATCTCCATGTATGGAAATATGGTCACATTGGGGTTAGGGCTTCAACACGTGGATTTGAGGGGCACACCATTCAGTCCACAACAGGCCCTAAATGCAATCACATGGATCCTTATAATGTAGACACACAGAGAAGAAGCTACACAGAGAAGAGGAGACGGTAATGTGCCCCAAGAGGCAGAGATTGGGGTGATGCAGCCACAAACCAAGGGATGCCTGGAGCCCCAAGAAGAGGAACAGACGGGAACAGATTCTCCCCAAGAGCCCTGGGAGGGAGTGCGGCCCTACCAGCACCTAGTTTCTGCTTCTGGCTTCCTGAACTGCCAGAGAATAACTTCTTGTTGTTTTAAGCCACTCAGTTTGTGACAATCTGTTACAGAAGCAACAGGAAAGGAGTACACTTCCGTGACCTCAGAGACAAGGTGAGGCCACCTGTTCCCTGCTCCCACAGCTCCTGTCTGCCCTTTTCATCACCCACATCACACTGAATTGTAAGGGTTTGTTTAGAGTCAGTCTTCTCTTCTAGGCTACGGGTTCAAGAGGGCAGAGATTGCCTTTCTTGTCCACCACTGCTCCCCAGGGCACAGTACATAGTACATGCTCAATAAATATCTATGAGATGGATGAGTCAATGAGCTGGTATTGAGAATTTCTTGGCTGGGAGAGTTGATAAATAATAGACTGAGCTATGAAAACAAGCTAGGGAAACGGTTTCTTATAGGAGATATTCTCAGGCTCTGAAATAATTAGGTAACGTCTTGTCTAGAGACCCCAGAATGACCTTTCAGGAGTTTCTAGCCCCTCGACAGCTGTGACCCAGTGGTTTGCAATTTTCCTAGCAACTTGAGCTTTGGTGCCCTCTGGTGACAGAAGTGAATTGTCTCATTGTAAGTCTGTCAAGATTGACACAAATCTAGTTACCCGCTGCTGTACGCGATTTTCTCATGAAGAAATTGAATTTTCTCCTTACCGTTAAAAGAAATCAACTGGAATGATGTATTTAACCATGAAGTCGATAAAAGTTACATAAACCACATAACCTCCAAAGCCTTTGCAGGTGTCACCTTAAGTTTTGTTTTGAATATTAAAATTGCCTTGTGAAATATGAAATTTCAGATTTGCGTTTACACTTTCTCCTCAAATAGTCACGTTGTTCATGGTAGAATTTAATATCATTTGGAAAACAAACACCGTATTGTAAGTGGCTGCTTATGATAACTAAGAGTTAAGTGCTTTCCAAAGCCCTTAAACCTTTATTGAGATTGAAAATCAAGTTGCTCTATATATTTTTTAATGTATTTATTTGGCTGTGCCGGGTCTTCGTTGCGGCATGTGAACTCTTAGTTGCAGCATGTGGGATCTAGTTCCCTGACCAGGGATCGAACCCAGGCCCCCTGCATTGGGAGCACAGAGTCTTAGCCACTGGACCACCAGGGAAGTTCCAAGTTGCTATTTTTTTTACAAACCACATACATAAAATGATGCCTGTGTGCTGTTTGTAAATGAGAAGTTACGGGTCTGGCTGCCTGTCTGTAAACAGACTTACTTTTCATCTCCTGATCTTGTAAAAATGCTGACAGCTACACAGTCTTCCAATTTTAAATTCTGTGTGAGTTGCAATGCCAGACAGTTCCACATAGCAACCGCGTGTATGACTATGCTTAGCTTCACGTCAAAGATGTGTTTTCCAAAGTGCCATTTGAAGATAATTTGGGAGGACAAAGTAAATACATTTTTTTCTCACCGATTACATCATCATTTTAGCGATAACTTACCATCATTTCTGATGATTTTTCAAGGATCATGCTGACCTGTTAACATTTGAGTTTGAAGTGTTTCTGACCTCAACCATTTGGTCAAATAAACAAGCACTGATTTGCACAAGGGAGCTGCTATTTATAGGCACTCAACACTGGTTTCCTTTCTAAATTAAAGAGTCCTTTTGTAATGTAAACAACCACCCTCTGACTTTGTTTTGAATATTCCTAGTTTCACTTTCCTATTTGCTTAAAGCACTGTATATCTGTATAAACCCACCAGAGGAGAAACTGATGTCCCCAAGGTTCTTCTTAAAAAGAACCAGAACCCAAGCATTATGATGCAAATGCTTTCTGGAAGATGCAACTGCTTGCAAGACGATTCTTCAAATGGTGAGATTTTACAGTTTGTTTTTTTTTCTAGAGAAAAATGGGGTGTGTGTGTGTGTGTGTGTGTGTGTGTGTATATATATATATATATATATATATATATATATATGAATATATAGGATATAGATAGATAGATAGATACATGAATAAGGTAGAGAGGTGAAGATTGTTTTAAAGACTTGGGAGGCAATAGACTATAATAGTTGAGTATAAATCCTAGAATCAGACTGCCTGTATTTGAAAACAAGCATTGCCATTTATGAATTCTGTGCCCTTGGAAAAGTCATTTTATCTCCTGTACCTCATATTCCTTATTTGTAAAATGGTGGTAAAGATAGTAACTCTCTGTTATAAGTTGTTATGAACCCCAAATAGCCAAAACAATCTTGAAAAAGAAGAATAAAGCTGGAGGCGTTCTCGCTGAACATGGCCTCTCTACACTAACACCGAAGTAAATCTCAGAGACAGAGCTGTTGGGTGAAATAGAAAAGAATAGCTTTATTGCTTTGCCAGGCAAAGGGGGACACAGCAGGCTAGTGGCCCCAAAACTGTGTCCTCCCTTGGGGAGGGTAGCCCGGAATCTTATAATAGTGGTCAAAGAAGCAGGGCTGTAGATAAGAATCAGGGTGCACCATCTGGCTGTGAGATCTGTCTACAGTCTGTGGGCTGGCAGTGTGCTGATCTTTTAAAGTTTCTTTCCCCACCCAATCCCCCCTTTTTGGTGAGGTTTGTTAGGTGTGCATCCTGCAGCTTAATTAGCTTAAAATGTACTTGGCTTGAATATACTCTCCTTTGGTGTGGTCTCTTTGGGGGCCGATTGGGAGAAAGAAAAACCAATACTGTAACTGTTTTGCTACTGAAAACTGATAATGTCTTTTTGAAATAAAGAACCAGTCCCTCCAAAAAAAAAGAATCAGGGTACATGCAGTGCTTGCATTCTTGTCATCCCTGGATCATCTCAGAACCTTCAAGGCTGGTTTCAGGCAGTCCCATGACGGGCTTCTATGGTTCTCGAGGTTATGGAATTGTGACCTTCTCTCTGGAATGCAAGATGAAAAGAGTTCTGGAGACGGAAGACGGAGATGGTTGTACAACAATGTGTATGTACTTAAAACCCCTCAACTGTATACTTAAAATGGTTAAGATGGTAACTTGTGTATTTTCCCACAATTAAAATTTTTAAGTAAATATATTTCTTAAGAGTGCAGCTTTTGATGGCATAGAATTCTCTCCCTCTTCTTGGTCTCCAGAAGATGAGAGGGAGCATAAAATAGGGAGGATGTGCCATCTTGTGGCATTTATTCCTGTAGACCACTGCATCGAGGTGATCTGATTTTCAATTATTCATTAAACAAATATCTACTGACAATTTACTATGTACTAGGCCTTGTTCTAGAGGCTGACAGCAAACAAAAAAGGTCCTCCAAATTTCCTATCCATAGGGATCTTACCTTCCAGCAGGTGGAGAAAAACCATAAATAAAATAAACAAGTAAGATACATAGTATTTAACAACAAACTAGTGAATAAAACCAAAAAGAAGCAGACTCACAGATATAGAGAACAAACGTGATTATCAGTGGGGAGAGGGAAGCGGTGGGGCAACTTAGGGGTGGGGGGGATGGTCATTATGGGATTATATGAAATCGTCCATGAAAGTTTTGAAAATTGTAAAGCACTATATAATTTAAAGAATCTTTCATTCAATTTAAAAAAATAAAAAAAACAAAGAAAAAACTAAATAAAAGAAAAAAGATATCCAGTATTTAGATGGCAATATGAGTATGGAGAGGGTGGATAAAACACGTATAAGGGGTGTTATTTTAAATAGAATCGTCAGAGGAGACTTCACTGAAGAAATATATGAGTAAGACTTGAATTAAGGAAGTTATCCATGGAAGTATCTGGGGGAAGAATGTTCCAGACAAAAGGAAAAGTCAGTGCAAAGGCCCTGAGGCAGATGCATGACTGGTACATACAGGGAAGAGCAAAGGGGTCATAATGGCTGAAGCAGAGTAAGCAAGGGGGAAGTATTCTAAGATGAGGTTAGAGACATCAAAGAGGTCATCCCAGATCATGAAGGCCACGGTAGCCCACTGTTAGTAAGACTTTGGCTCTTACTCTGAGATGGCAGCTAGAGGAATGACATGATCTGACTTCTGTGTTAAAAGGATCTCGGGTTGGGGTGGGGGAGGTCAAGGGCAGAACCAGGGAGACTAGTAGGATTGCCATATTCCAGGTAAGAGTTGTTAAGAGCTCAAACCAGGTAGACAGCAATGGAGGTGGTAAGAAGTGGTCAGATTCCGGGTATTTTGGGGAAAGGGCCGACAGGATTTTCTGGGAGGCTGGCTCAAGAGGAAGAAGGAAGTGAAAGGTTAAAGAACACCCTCCTAGTTTCCTGTGCCTGCTGGAACACAACACCACAAACTTGGCAGCTTAAAACGACACACGTTTATTCTGTCACAATTCTAAAGGCCAGAAGGCTGAAACAAAGGAGTTGCCAGGGCTGCCCTGAGTCCAGAAGCTCTGGGGCTATTCTGCTCCTTGCCTTTCCCAGTTTCTGGGGATCCAGGCATTCCCTAGGTGGAGGCTGCAGGACTCCAGTCTCTGCTTCCACCCTCACATGGCCTTATCCTCTGTCTATGTCATCCATTTTGTCTCTCATAAGAACACTTGTCATTGGATTTAGGACCCACCCAGATAATTCAGCATGATCTCATCTCAAGATCCTTAACTACCTCTGCCAAGACCTTTCCCCCCCCCCCCCCCGATAAGGTCACATTCACAGGTACTGGGAGTTAGAATGTGGCTGTATCTTTTTGGGAGACACCATTGAATTCACTGCAGTGACCACACTTTTAACCCGAGCAACCATGAGGATGTAATCACCATTAAGTGAGATGGTGAAGATATGGGTTGAACAGAGTTGGGAGAGGAGTCTAGGACCTCAGTGTTGGACACGTCAGGTCTGAGAGGCTTACTTGATATTCAGTGGAGATGTTGGGCGGGCAGCTGGATGAGCAAACCTGGAGCTGAGGGCAGTGCAGGACTTGAGCCATAAGTACGGAGGTACCAGGATGCGGCAGCATGGCAAGCCACGGGGCCTGTGATGTAACCCTGGGAGGGATGGAGACAGAAGAGGGAAGCCATGGGACTTCCCTGGCGGTCCAGTGGTTAAGACTCTGCCCTTCCAAGGCAGGGTGTGTGGGTTTGATCCCTGGCTGGGGATGGGGAACTAAGATTCTGCATGCTGCATAGCATGGCCAAAGAAAAAAGAAAGAAAAACAAGGGAAGCCATGCCAGCGTTCGGAGGATGCAGCTAAGAGCTGAGAAGAGAAGTCGGGCAGGTTGAGGAGAAACAGAAGCGTGTAAGGTCCTAGAAGCTGAGTGGAGAAATTGCTGGAAGGAGGAAGGAGTGATCAACTCCATATTCTGACCATGGCATCATAGTTGCAAATTCTCAGACCCAGGGCTTCAGGTGAAAGGTGAAATTTCCTCTGCAGTTTCCTATAACAAAATTGTGCAATTTTCATGTAACTCCTCTTTTATGATGTGGGAAAGCCAGTGGCATCTGACTGAAATCTTAACAGATACCCTGAAGTTCCTTATAATGAACTATGTTTTCAAAGCATTGCGTTATTAGTTTGATCAGCAAAGCCTTCTCGCTGGGTCAGTGTTTACTGCATTTGACCCAGAATGGAAAGAAAGGCGTCTGTCTCAACCCCACACAAGGTAGGAGAAACCGTCAAGAGCTATCGCTGCCTGGAATCACACCATTTTCCTCATTTGAAGCTCTTGAGGTAAAGGCCTTGTTATATCCTTCATAGGACTGCGAGGGAAATCATTCGGAGAAACTGTTTTAAAAGGTTCTAAACTACTGCTAGAGAATAGTGTAGTCACCAGGAACCAAGACAGCAATTAGACAAGTGAAAAAATGCCACCATTTTGACTGAATTCTGTTACACGATGCCAAACATCTGGTCAAATCAATCAATGGAGTTAAGCAAGTTGTTTGTCATTCATGGGGGGTGGAAAGGGGAGAGGCAGCATGAAGCCATGGGTTAGATTTTCCACCAGGTGGTCACATCCCAAAGACACAGCTTAAACCTTGAGCGGTTCTTGGCTTTTTTGTGAATGAAAAGAAATGGTTTAATTAGAGAATCGAGTGCTAAATCCTGAGAAATACATCTTGTGGAAATTGTTTCTGTGTCCCTGTAGCCAGAATATCTCAGGCTTCACTGGTCTGTGAACGCAAATGGGATTTCATCAATATTAATATCCAGATCTCCATGACTCACAGCCTCCACCAGCTGGACATCCAAATTTTTCCCTCCCTTGAGTGTATTAGGAAATCCCCAGGGTGTGTATTT
This sequence comes from Lipotes vexillifer, assembly GCF_000442215.2. Taxonomy (NCBI): domain Eukaryota; kingdom Metazoa; phylum Chordata; class Mammalia; order Artiodactyla; family Lipotidae; genus Lipotes; species Lipotes vexillifer. The sequence goes on from NW_006769244.1 coordinate 1,001,668, forward strand.
ATAGTGTCCCTAAAGTTGTAAGCTTCTCTGAGAGGGGGTCTCAGCCCTGACCCCAGAAGAGCCCCTCCATGCTAGTGGCTGCGCAGAACCGCTGCCCCACTGGGCGTCCTGGGGGCTGGAACAGCTCTGAAACTCCGAGCGGAAGACTACCTCCTCTCGCTGGTGAAGTCAGAACATTCCATGGTTACATTCAGTTACGGGGTTGACAACACAAGGGTCCTTGAGCCTCAGAATGTCATAAGCCTTAGTCACAAGCCCTTTCAATTCAGGCACAAAGCCCTTTTCTCCCCCAGGGGATGAAGTCGCGCTGCCTGGGTGGGAAACAGCTCTGGAAAGGCAGTTCAGACCTTTACAGTGAGTCGTCCTCAAGGTCAGTAAGGACATGTGTTCCCCAGAAGGCTCCTCAGCCCTCGGGGAGTCAGAGATTGTGAACAGCCTGATGGGAGAAAAGGCTATTGCCTCACCGTCCTCACCAGGACCATCTGAGTCTCCACTTTGTCCCCAGCCGAAACACTTCTTTAGAAAGATTTTTTTTTTAAGGATTGGAAATGTTCTGTCCTCTAAAATGATTAGCCTGGTAGACTGTTTCCAATTCCAGCAAAAGACAGAAATTGTTGGGGAAATAGGAACAGTTAGAGCCCTTTGGAAGAGAGATCTATCCCATGGCTACTCTGCAGACCTACGTACCCTTGTACCTGACAGAAAATCCTCAGTTTGCTCAGGGTGGGGCTGGGGACACCAGGGAATTGTCCCAGCCTGGACCCAGTCTCCCAGAACCAAGGAAAGAGAGGGACTCCTTAAGAGGAGATCAGAAGTACTTCTTTTGGACTACCCTGGTGGTGCAGTGGTTAAGAATCTGCCTGCCAATGCAGGGGACAGGGGTTCGAGCCCTGGTCAGGGAAGATCCCACGTGCCGCAGAGCAACTAAGTCCATGCACCACAACTACTGAGCCCATGTGCTGCAACTACTGAAGCCTGCACACCTAGAGCCCGTGCTCTGCAACCGCAACGAGAAACCCACGCACAGCAACGAAGAGTAGCCCCTGCTCGCAGAAACTAGAGAAAGCCCGCAGCGCAGCAATGGAGACCCAACACAGCCAAAAATAAATAAATTTATTGAAAAAAGAAAAGAAAAAAAAGTACTCTTTCTCTACCCCAGTTCACTCAGAGTTTGTTGGGTTATCTTGCATAGAGAAAAGGATTCAGCATCTGGAACTTGTGAACAAAGGATCAGATTTATAATAGTAGTGGTAATAGGAAGAAATCGAATTACTTTGAGTGTTTACTATGTGCTAGGCATTGTGCTAAGCATTATATATTTGTACTATAAAATATTATTTATATGTATACACACACATATAATCTTATTTAATCCATACCCCAAGTTTCTGATGTAGATTTTGTATCCCCATTTTACAGAGAAGTAAATTGAGGCTCAAAAAGTTTCCATTAACAAAAGGCCACAGAATCCAGGAGCCCAGCCCAGTATAACTCCAAAGCCTGAGCTTTGAACACAATACTCTATTGGTTCTTAACATTCAGATGTAAAAAATCACCCCAAACACCCCCTGAAATCAGAAAAACCCTTCACAAAACACAATTTTATTGAAGGTTTCCTTTGGACATCATTACAGTGAATTTGATTTGTGTTCCAGAAAGACTACTGTGAGAAAGGGGAAAAAAAAACAACAACAAAAAAGCAGATCCTGGGTCAGATCCTCCTGAGTTGTGTGATGCTAAGAGGCTTAGGGAGATCTGGCTCCCCTGCAGCCTCCCTAACTCTGGAACCATGAAGTTGCGGGGTGTGTAACTCTGGAAGAACTATACGTATATGGGCAGGCTCTTCCCAGGAGTCCCCAGGCCTCAGTTTCACTTGATCAGGGACTGTGGATCCTCAGAAAAGTTATGGCACCTCCCAAGGTTTCCTCACCGCCACGTCTGGAAGACCAGGAGAAATGTGGCTGGTGCAGTACTATTCTCCACCTCCAGCCCCTCCAGCCCCTCCAGCCCCTCCAGCCCCTCTAGCCCAGAGGGAATGAATGTGGCTGGGATGGGGCAAGCCTGTTTCGAGGGAGCTGTAAGCTCCTGAGAAAGAGTCTTAAGTCACCAGAGGATGCTACTTGTTATTATTTCAGAAACCAAGGAGTTTTTTCTCCCAGGCCATCACTCTGGTTCTATTCACCACCAATCAGTTTCACTAAAGATGAGCACAGAAATGAAAAATAAAATGGCCATTAAAAGTTTTATTACAGTACATGTCCGGTGGCTATTTTTAAATAGAATCCTTTTGAAATTTTATTCTTGACATTTTTTTTTCCTCAACTGATTAGGACTGTGTGACAGATTAAATGAAATTTCACTTTAGAATTATGTTGCTTTTTTTTTTTTTTTTTTTTTTTTTTTTTTT
>NW_006769244.1:1004084-1010991 GCF_000442215.2 Lipotes vexillifer
ACGGGCCCAGCCGCTCCGCGGCACGCGGGACCCTCCCGAAACGGGGCACGAACCCGCGCCCCCTGCACCGGCAGGCGGACTCCCAAGCACTGCGCCACCAGGGAAGCCCTGAATTATGTTGCTTTTTAACCGCCCCCCAAAATGAGGTATTCGTTTGAACTCTTCTCATCCAAAAGGAACATCAAGTTCAGGTCTGGATAAAAGAAATTGTGACAATTTCCTCCTTTTCTTCAACATAATTATATGTGACTTTAAAAAAAATCGGTTCAATTATTAATCTGCAAAAAATGAGACAGATAATGAAAGCTGAGATGGCACCTGAAACTCATCAGCACATGGACAGCAATCCTTGTAGGAACTGTAGATCAAAGCTTTGTGATAATAAAATGCACCGACAGATCCAATTCATTTACATCCCATTTTGTAAGACACTAAGTAGAAGAGCTAGTGTCACAATTTCATTATCCCCATCCCTCATGCATGTTGCATTATGAATTAATGTAGCGATGCAAAGTTGAAAGCAACCTTAAAGGGGAAAACATGAGGCTCAGAGCAGCTTACTCTAAGGTGCGTCACACTGTCAACTAAAATTTACCATCATTGTGTTATCTCACTCTCTTGCCATAACCTAATGACATCAGAGGCATTGAATCTGGAAACTGAAGTGACAGGACCTGCCTCTGTGCTGCATATAATACTTAGGAGAACTAAGCAACTGGAAAGAGAACCTGCCCCTTGGGGAATGGGCAGCCAATGGGAGAGTGCTTTGGTGATGTAATATCTTTTCTCCCTGGTGAGTCCTTGGTTAAATGGAAACAAAGATAACAATAATGTACTCCAGGGGTTTGTAAATTCCTTCTGCCTGAACAACTCCTGGCATTCTGCACACATCTCACTGATCTCAGGAGGTGGGCTCCTGACTTAGGGAACGGCCAAGATTTCAAATGAGCCCAAAGCAAGATGGACATAGCTGCCTCAGAGCAACATGACTCTCTCTGTCCCTAGGGTTTGCTAGTCTCGCTGGGTTGGGTGAACATTGTCCTGCGTTGGGTGATCTGGAGTGTTTTCCAGCACCACCAAGCCACTCTCCAGTTCTCAGTGGACACTAATTGACTGTCCTACAAATTTAACTCAGTGCTGACACTCTTTACCTGGAGGTGGCCTCATATCCCACGGGGCTCAGGGCTGAAGTCTCACAGTCCCCATTTCAGACACCAGTCACAAGTCCAGGTTGTCACCTGTGCTTCTGACCAACTCGCTGTAAATAGGAAGTTCCCATGACTCCCTCCTCAGGTTCCAGTAATTTGCTAGTGCAGCTCACAGAACTCAGAAAACATTAACTTATTTGTCAGTTTACTGTAGTGGATATTTATAAAGGATACAGATGAACAGCCACATGAAGCGGTACATAGGGTGAGGTCCAGAAGGGTTCTGAATATAGAAACTTCTGTCCCTGGGGACCGGGGTGCACCACCTTCCTGGCACATGGATGCATTCACCAATCCAGAAACTCAACAAATTTCACTGTTTGAGAGTTTTAATAGGGCTTATCTGTGGCACCCCCCGCCCCGTCCCCTTCCCAGCCTGTGAGTGGGGCTGAAAGTTCCAACCTTCTAATCACTTGGTCTTTCTGGTGACCAGCCCCATCTGAGGGGATCTAGGGGTCCCACCTTAAGACAGCTCATTAACGTAAACTCAGATGTGCTCAAAAAGGGGCTCCTTATGAAGAACAAAAGACACTCCTGTCATTCAGGAAATTCCAAGGGTTTGAGGAGTTCTGTGCCAGGAACCAGGGAGAAAGTCCAGATATACTTATTATACCCCAGTGGGCATCATCTGCACTTTTCAGTGATGGCAGACAAGGACCGTTCCAGCTAAGAGAGGGTAGTGACCCTCCTGGGGTGCGGACAGGCTCCAAGGTGGCGCCCTAGCATCTGATCTCACTGCCTCCAGTCTCTCCCACCTGACCTATGCAAGACTCATTCCATAAAAGCACATCTCTGACCGTATCTTTCTCCTGTTCAAAATAAAGTCCTGGCATCACTGTAATCTTGTCTTTCCAGGTTTATTTCCAACTGCTCTCTCCCCACACCCCATGCTCCAGCCTAGCCCAACTCTTCCCTCACCCATGCCTGTGCTCGACTACCTCTGAGCCTTTTCCATACCTCTGCCTGCCACACTGTCCTCTCTTGTGCCTGTCCAAATTCTATCCAGTTTCTATACGAAACCATCCTCACTCAGTACTTGTCCAAGCCGCTAATTCCTCTTCAGGAGAAAACTTTCTTTAGCTGAAAGATACAAGAGGTTCAGGGTCTGGTGTAGTAGTCCTCAGACATTTTTGCTTGTGTATGCGTCAAATAATTTTTTATAAGTCGGTGTGTCCCCTCACAGATATTTTTTTTAATTTTAAAAAATATTTATTTATTTTGGCTGCTCTGGATTATATTTGTGGTACACAGAACCTTTTAGTTGCAGCATGCGGGCTCTTAGTTGTGGCATGCAGACTTCTTTTTTTTTTAATTAATTTTTATTGGAGTATAGTTGCTTTACAATGTTGTGTTAGCTTCTCCTACACAGCAAAATGAATCAGCCATACATATACATATATCCCCTCCCTTTTGGATTTCTCTCCCATTTAGGATACCACAGTGCATTAGTTGCGGCATGCAGACTCTTAGTTGTGGCACACTGACTTCTTAGTTACAGCATGTGAACTCTTAGTTGCAGCATGAATGCGGGATCTAGTTCCCCGACCAGGGATCAAACCCGGGCCCCTGCATTGGGAGTGTGGAGTCTTACCCACTGGAACACCAGGGAAGTACCTCACACATTTTAAATTGACATTAAAATTTTTCTATTATAAGTTTAAGTAACTGCAAAGGCAGCAACTGATGGCACAGTGGTCCTCACACTTGTGTAGGCATCAGAATCACCTGGAGGGCAGGTGAAAACACAGATTGCTGGGGCCCGTCCTCAGAGTTCTGATTCAATAAGTTTCAGGTGGGGCTTGGGAATTTGCGTTTCTGTAAAATTACCAGGTGATCCCAGTGCTAAGGCTCAGGAACCACGCTTTGAGAACTACTGTTCTGCTGTATTGTAAATATTGACATCTTAAAATAAAACCGTCGTATCACTCCTTTAAATACATCCAGTGGAATCTAAAAGTGGCAGCAATTTGAGAGCCAACATCATCCAATTTTTAAAAATACAAGAATAAGCTCTTCTTGACAATTGGAAATTTTATGTTTCTCCTTTTTCTCCTTGAGCTTTTATTTCCATCCTATTTCCTCCATTGAATTTTATGCTAATGTAATATATTTTATTCTTTAAAGTGTTTTATTGATCACTCTTTTGCATATCTGTCATAAATGTATGTACAGAAGTTGAAATTGAAATTTATTTAAATTTCCTGTAACCACTAGGCTCTGAGTTCTTAAAATTTTTATTTTGGATTAAGTTAGTATTACAATTATTAGTAATATACAATTGAACAAAACAACATATATATATTTATTAAAGATGAAAAGTGAAATTTTATTGGAAATGTAGCTCTTAATGAGATGGGACTTTCCAAAATTAGTTCTTTTTTTTTTTAAATTAACATTACTTATTGCTAGAATGACACAGGCTTCTATATGAATTCTATTCCAATTTTTATTTTTTATAGACACAGCACCAAAGAATATTGTTGACATGAAAATGGAATGAATTATGTAACTGCAATTTTACTTAATTCTCTGAATGCCTTCCAAGTTATAGACCAACAATCTCATAGTGATCTAACATCTAGAATTATTTTTTATGACCTACCAGCTAAAAATGTGATTAGGTCTCCTTCAATACAGTTGAAAGCAAAAAATTAGAAACCACCTGGCTTGCAAAAGTGTTTGTTACCAAATATTTGAGCCATTCTCTTTTTCAGTATTGACACCATTATTTCAAATTGTCCCTTTCTTTGCTGCACTGGAGGTTTTGTTTTATTTGTTTGTGATTTTTTGCTTTTTTAATTATCTAGGACAGGGGTTGACAAACTAAAGCCAGCTGGTGCTGACCAAATTCTGCCCATCTTGTTTCTGTACAGCCCTCAAGCTAAGAATGGTTTTTACATTTTTAAAGGATTGTAAAACACACACACACACACACACACACACACACACACAGAGAGAGAGATGAACATTCAAAGAGACAGTGTGTGGCCCACAAATTCTGAAATATCTGCTATATGACCCTTCACAGGTAAATCTAGGACAAAGCAGCTTGGTAAGAGTCAGGAGGGTGACTACACACCTTAATTGTACAGTGCAGACTGGCCTTTGTGAAAGGATCTATTGTGATGCTGGATTCTTAAGATGATCAATTTTAGAAGAGGACAAATGGTGCATTCGAATCTGCAAATGATTCCCTATCTATTGCTGCATAACAAACTACCCAAAACTTGGTAGCTTAAACCAAGAACAGTCATTTACTTTGCTCACAGATCTGTAACTTGGGTAGGGCTGACAGGGGAAAGCTCGCCTCTGCCCCACGTGACTTAGCTAAGGGCTGGGGGATGGGTTTCCAAGACAACACATGGATGTCAAGTTGTCCATGGCTGTCAGCTGGGAGCTCAGGTGGGGCTGAGGCTGCAGGCTTCATATCCTGTGCAGCGGGCCTGACTGCTCTCCTTAGAAAGGCCTACTGACAAGGCTGGTCCTTGACTAGTATTTGGGAATTTGGATTTGGGGAGGGTGCTCACCTCCCTAACTGATAAGAGTGGCTCTCTGTGCTTAAATTGTTTATACAAACAATGTGGTTTATGCTAAATACCAGCCTCCTTCTGGGGGTCTAGAATCTTGGGACATGCTAGGCAGAGGGTGCCTACATGACCAGCCCACCATAAAAACCTTGGGCACTTTGTCTCTTAGCCCTCCTGTGTAGATGCCATTTCACACGCGTGGTCACAGCTCGTTGCTGGAGGAATTCAGCGCGCCCCGTGTGACTCCACAGGGAGAAGACTCCAGAGACTTGTGCCTGTTTCTCCTGACTTTGTCCCACACACCTTTTCCCTTTGCTGATTCGGCACTGTATCCTCTCATATAATAAATCTTAGTCGCGAGTACAGCCATATGCTGAGTTCTGTGAGACCTCATCAAACCTGGGGGCGGCCTTGGGACCCCCCGACACAGCTCCTCTTCATGTGGGCCCCTCCATGAGGTCTGGGCCTCCTCATAGCACGGTGGCTGGGTTCCAAAAACAAGTATCCCGAGAGAAGGGTCCAGGTGGACCTCACCTCAGAAGTCACGTGGCATCACTTCTGCCCATTCTATTAGTTGAGATGTTCATAAAGGCCCACCCAGGTTCAAGGGGAAGATACACAGACTCCTCCTTCTGATGGGGGTGTGGCAAGGTTCCAGAAAAGGATGTGGATGGAAATATCGTTTAAGCCATTTTTGGAAAAGAAAATCAACCATACCCTTAAAAGCTCCTGCACCTACATTCCCTTTGATACGTCTCTGAATACCTTCGGGATAGGTTTCTCAGTTTGAGACCACTGGTACAGTGAATAAAAACGTCGGCTTTTGAGTCAGAAAGACTGGATTTGAATCCTGGCCCTGTCACTTCCTGCCAAGAGAGCAATGCCCATCAGCCATTACCAAGCATGCATACTCCTTAAAGTTCTAAGGGTTTAGGAGCGGTTGCTTGAGGCCCAGAGTCCAGCTGTGAAACTTTGAGAATTTACTAATTCACTCATTCAACAAATATTTATTGAGTGTCTTTTACAAGTTGGCACTGTGTGAGTGCTAGATGTTCAATGCTCAGCAAAATTGACCCAGTCCTCATGGACCTTACAGAATAGGAAAAAAACGAATCAAATGATCACACAAATGAGTAACAACACGCTGTGTGAAGCTCCATAAAAGGACAGCCCAAGGAACTAACTCCACCAGAATAAAAGCTCCACGAGAGTTTTGAGTATTTTGTTCTCTGATGTATCCCTAACCACCTAGAAGGTGGCCTGGCATATATAAAGTGTTAAATAAATATTTGTCAAATGAGTGAGTGAATGAATGAATGGATGAATGAAAGCTATGAGATTACTTCTTGAAGGGTTAGTGTAAATTCTTTTAGGAAGTGCTATTTTGGCTGATGTTAAAGATAAACTCCATTTTCTTAGCTCAAATTCTAGTGAATGAATTTGTATTACCCCAACTCTCAAGAGACTAATTTATGCACCAGGATATACTTTTTATTTTTGTAGTGGGAGACATACCTGATTTAGTATTTCTTTAGGAAGCACCCAAAAAAACTCCAAGGGAAACTATCTTTGGTATTACTACAATTCTGCTGAGTTGAGCAGTAGTTAGAGACCTCTCGGGGAGCCAAAGTAATTATCAGAAGGCTAATATAGAAGAACCTGGGATCAGTAAAAAGGAAACTACATAGGTTTAAAGGACATTCACGCAAGTCACCCATACAACTTACATAAAACCACTTTCCTACTAGGCACACCCCTGCGTGGATCAAATTCTCCCCTCTCTTGGTGGTGCTGAAGAATCACAGCAAGTCACGTTGTTAGAATTATTCCTTTTCCTAGATTCCAAGCTAGGAACTAGACCTACATGAAATTCCAGGGCCCTATTTTTTTGCTTTGAGCTGTCTGTGAACCTAATCTCATCAAGGCAGCTGTCTTCTTGAGTTTGTGCCAATTTTACCTGCCTCCCAGTTCCTGGCATCCTTTGAAATCAAAAGTCTATTGAAGGGGCTTCCCTGGTGGCACAGTGGTTGAGAGTACGCCTGCCGACGCAGGGGACACGGGTTCGTGCCCCGGTCCGGGAAGATCCCACATGCCGCAGAGCGGCTGGGCCCGTGAGTCATGGCCGCTGAGCCTGCGCGTCCGGAGCCTGTGCTCCGCAACGGGAGAGGCCAC
>NW_006769244.1:1011297-1024767 GCF_000442215.2 Lipotes vexillifer
AAAAAAAAAAAAAAAAAAAAAAGTCTATTGAAGGTATTTGTTGGTGTAGGGGAGCAGAATTCACCACCCCCAAAATTTCTCTTTGGCATGTGGATTATTTTGAGCTTAAAACAATCAAGGCCCAAAAGACTCAAGAAGAACCTTTGATCTTCCCCCTAACTGCCTAAAGGATGAAGATAGAGGACCAGTTCCAGGAAGGGAGCCTTCACCATAGGTAACTATAGTATGAACTAGGTGTGCAGACAAGGAGGAACCTGGCAAGGTCTGTTTGTTAAAATTCCTCTCCGTGTCTTGTTATCTCTGCAGGGCCCAGCAAACATTTGTTCACCAAACATTTGCTTTTCCATCTCCATGTCAATTGCCTTCCTCCCCCTTTGAGATCCCAAACCACCACTCCCAACATCCTCTTTTGTCTTTAACTGAGGATGGTCTTTAAGGTGAGGGTTTCGGCTCTTTTGGCGAGTCTGGTGGCTGTTTTGGCACTTCTGGGTCTCTGAGTCTGGGCGGCTGTTTTGGCACTTCTGGGTCTCCCCCTTGTATGCATGTTATTAAACTTTTGTTTGATTTTCTCCTGTTCATCCATCTCATGTCAAATTAATTCTTAGACCAACCAAAAGAACCTAGAAGGGTAGAGGAAAATTTCTTCCTCCCTGACATATACCTCTTATAGGAAGTCCTCCAAGCCTCCATCTGCTGTCTCTGGGTAATGTATCTATTTCTGTATGGTTGTGCATGTGTTTCTGTGTGGCTCTCCGTGCATCTGCGTTTAGGTATACCAGCAAAGTCTTGTGCTTTACTTCACAAGCCCAATGAGGCCATTCACCTCACTGTTTTAGCACATCGCCCAGCGAGGATGCATACTTATACATATCTGGGTGTTGAGAGTATATACACATATTTGCTATCACAAGTCCTCCGGGGACACTTGGAGGACTGCTGGCTCCCCTGAAGTGAGAATCTGCTTAAACCAGATGACAGGCGAGTCAAGGGGGAATCTAGAAGACTAGGCCCTGCTCGGACCCTGGAGAATCTGTTATTTGCTGAGCCAGGAGAAAAGAAAGGAATGAGTTAATGTGAGTGCTGGCAAGTCTCAGAAGAGTATTTTGCTCACAAAAACTGAAAATAGCATGTCAAAGTAGGACATTTGAGCCTTATGGAAAAGAATTAAAGAGTATTTTGTAACAAAATGCTGTTAGGAAGGTAGGGAATCTCTACAGACCCATGTGGGTCTGTAGCACTATGGATCCAAAGGGTCATTTTTAGCTCATGAAACATAATAAAGTTAATTTCCTAGAAATGAAGATGTCCCCCACCTGCCTTTGTAATACGGGTGTTCTTAGTCACAGACTACCATGTCACCAGGAGGACAACAAATTAATTTCTTTAAGCAGCAGTGCTGTGGAACTCTCACAGACACTAGAGCTCCCAATAATTTTCCTGTGAGATCTGGGAAATCGTGTCAACAGAGCAGCAGGGAAAGAATGAGAAGCTGCGGTTACCTTGAATGTTATGGACTTAGGATCTCAGAGGTCAAGGTATTGGGCTTCCTGAAACACCACCGCCAGCCCTGCCCTTCCTTCCCTCCTCCCTCTGAGACTGGGCTTTGCATTCTCAAGAGTGCTGAACGCATCTTGAATTGAACCTTTCCTTAATAAAAAACAAACCCTAAAAACATTTTCATCACCATGTATTCATTGCCTCTTACGACATAGTCGTGTTACATCAGAGCTACTGCTTATCCACACGGTGCTTTTAGACAAATTGGAAAAGGCATCCCTTACGCTTTATCTTCATCTATTAAAAAAGTTGTCTTAACATACTGATTTTTTTGTAAAATAAGACCCTTTTGTGCCAGCTGCAGGAAAATTATCTGTGATGTCTAGGATGTGAATGGAGCCCTTTTAGAGTTAAAACCACAGGCCTGAAAACCAAACAATTTGATTCAAACTCTAGCTCTGCCTCTTCCAGCAAATTGCTGAACTTTTCTGAGCACTAGGTTTCTCCTGTTTGTAAATGGGGATAATATACCTGACAGTCAAGCTCGTTATGGGGATTAAATGAAATGCTGTGTGTAAAGCACTTAGTACCAAACAGTATGGGTTGGGTACTTCGCTGGTGGCGCAGTGGTTAAGAATCCGCCTGCCAGTGCAGGGAACACGGGTTCGGGCCCTGGTCCGGGAAGATCCCACATGCCGCGGAGCAACTAACCCCGGGCGCCACAACCACTGAGCCTGAGCTCTAGAGCCCGTGAGGCACAACTACTGAGCCCGCGCGCCTAGAGCCCGTGCTCCGCAACAAGAAAAGCCACCGCAATGAGAAGCCCACGCGCCGCAAGGAAGAGTAACGCTCGCTCACCGCAGCTAGAGAAAGCCCACGCAGCAGCGAAGACCCAACGCAGCCAAAAATAAATAAATAAATAAATTTATTTATTTAAAAAAAACCAAAACAGTGTGGGTTGTACGAAAAGGACAGGAACACACATATTAACAGCACACATGGTGTTAATTAAAAATAGGTTATCAGGGGGAAACTTAAAAGCATAGAAGTAACGGGTGTTGGTGGGTCTCTGAGGTCCCATCATGCCCCAGAGAGGTGTGTGGGACTCAGCATAGGAGGCAGACACATCATGGAAAGATCCCAGGAGAGGTGTTCCATGCCTTTAGTGCTCTACACACATTTAGAGAAAGCACGGGAACATCTAGGTAATTCTGTAGTAATGGAGCTTCCTGAGCCATGAAACAGACAGCCATGTTAGAATGGGGAAGCTCCCAGGCTCAGCCTCCAGCATCAGGCTCTTCCTCCCTTTTTTTAAAAAAAATTTATTTATTTTATTTATTTATTTTTGTCTGTGTTCAGTCTTCGTTGCTGCACGCGGGCTTTCTCTAGTTGCAGCAAGCAGGGGCTACTCTTCCTGGCAGTGTGCGGGCTTCTCACTGCGGTGGCTTCTCTTGTTATGGAGCACGGGCTCTAGGCATGCAGGCTTCAGTAGTTGTGGCACGCGGGCTCAGTAGTTGCAGCTCGCGGGCTCTAGAGCGCAGGCTCAGCAGTTGTGGCTCACAGGCTTAGTTGCTCCATGGCATGTGGGATCTTCCCGGACCAGGGCTCGAACCCATATCCCCTGCATTGGCAGGCAGATTGTTAACCACCGCGCCACCAGGGAAGTCCCAGGCTCTTTCTTCCTTAGTTAACTCTGACCAACTGAGCTGGCTTCTTGCTACAAAAAGGGGAGGAAATGAGCTGCCAGGGCCATGTGATTTTCTTTCCTCTGAAAGCATCACACAAGAAAACATGTGAGGAATCAAGCATTTGCTGCCCATGGTAAGGGTTGAACTCAGCTTTTCCAGTTTCTCAGGCCAGAGAGCTTTCCACTTGACCGTGTTGCTTCCACTAACAAGTCAGCCTAGAAATCATTCAGAGTGAAATTGAAACTACTTCCAAATCTCTTAGAGTCATAAATTGAAAAGGACATGAGAGATAATATAATTCAATCCGACATTTGCAGACAAAAGTGAGACTCAAAATGGGCATTTATTGGGTTACCAGTATGAAGTGGCAGAGTCAGGCTTGAACCTTCATCTTCCAAATCCCACTTCCTCTTAAACTGCAATAAAGTGCAATGTAAACTTGTTAGCACACAAGTCACACAGATCCTATTAAAAATGGCTTTGTGGCTTTAATCTACAAAGTTTGAGGAAAAGACAGTAGCTTCCAGAGTAAACTGAGAGAGTAGCAGAGCCAAAGATGATTGATTCATTTTGTTCAAACCCTTGGAACCTCCTAAATAAGAAAGAAAAGCTAGATAATTTAGCAAATAATGATCAAGAGAACACTACTTATTAACATCTATGAGATGTAGTCAAAGATTTATTCAGAGGAAAAGTCATAATCTTAAAACCTTTTTAGCTTAAGAATGAATATGAAGGAAGTGACTATTCAAGAAGACTAAAAAAAAGAATAATTTTTAAAATCTAAGGAAAATAGAATTTAAAATGAAAGCAGAATATGATGATGTTGAAAACAAAGTCAGTGGAATTGATTGTTGGGAGACAGTGCTCCCATGGGTGGCTTGCATTTCTGCACATCTCAGGAGCAGACACACTGACTACTTTTGTCCTAGACTTATCTTTTCAAGGAGGTTTGTGTAGCAAACAGCTTGGGAAGCTAGAGAGAGTGCCCCTACCTGGAGCCAAGGGCAGGCATTCTTACTTTCCTTATGAAAGAGTTGAGTTTGCTAAGCTTAGGATTCGGATTCATCTTCTCCAACCTACTACGTGAGAAAGCATCATGCGGCCTCCATGGCAAGGACCTGTGGGAAGTGGCAAAAATGCTGATACTCTAGCTGTCTTGGACCTGGGAGACTTGCATGCTCTACCAACAGACTAACTAACCTGTTAGCTTGCAAATAGGATAAAATCTCAGACCCTTTGCAGGTCTTCATATCGATAAAGAAATCCAGAGCTGTTTCATCACGAAAAGAGAAAACAGCTACAATAATAAATAATCCACTAAGTTAGACTAATCAAGGAAAAAGGGGAAAAATACAAATAAAGTTAGGAATTAGAAACTGGATTAACACACATATATAGGAAACTATAATTCTCTTTTTTTTAACTTTATTTATTGAGATGTATTTGACATATAACATCATATTAGTTTCAGGTGTAAAGTAATGATAATGACTTGATATTTGTATGTAAGAAATTAAAATTCTTGTAAAAAATCATTTGTACAAATATGTATTCCTATTTTCAAAGTCTGAGTGAAATGGATCATTTTTGAGGAAAATATAAAATATCAAAATTCATTCAAAAAGAAGCAGGAAACTTAAACAGGCCCATCTCATACCAGAAATTGAGAGGCCAAAGCCAAAGTCTTGGTCTACTTAGCAGATCAGCCATGTTCTCCCAGGACTTGTCTGCTTGCTTTTTCCTGGCCATCGATCAAAGGTGGATACCTCAGCCGGCAAGGCCGGTGTTTGTCTCTGGCTGGAGTTGAAAGTGGAGGTGAAATCTGCCGGTCTTGACTCCAAACATTACGATGTGATAAAATGACCTAACAAGTCACACTTTTTTCACTGGAGAAAGGCGGTGGGGGTAGGGAATAATTTTTATTAAATAATATACACACATATTTCTTATGAACCCTATCCTTTAAATCTTATGCCATTTTCTTTATTTATGAAATAATACCTTTGCCCTGGAAATGCCGGCTCAGAAGTGACTGATTTTGATTGGACAAGGACAGTAAGATCACCAGAAAGAGTCTTTTGGTGCATGTCAGTGCCTTTCTTGGGTTCAATCTGCTACCATAAACGATGGCCCTTGCCCGAACACTCCACCCATTACAATAAAGCAGTGGTTCTCCAACCCGCAGCATCAGCATTACCCAAAAAATTGTTAGAAATGCACTTTCTCAAGCCCCATCCCAGATCTACTGATTCACAAACTCTGGGGGTGGTACCCAGGAGTCTGTGTTTCAACAAGCCCCTCCCATCTGGGTGATTCTGATGCACAGACAAGTTTGAGAAGTGCTGTAATAGACCTCATTCATGTCATCAAATTTAGCATCTATCAGAGCCCACTTCCTGTTGGTTGCATCAAAACGACTCAGAAGGAAAAAATTCCACTCTTTTGCAGCCCCCCTCTCGCTATAAATAGTGAACACTTGCTTACCAGCAGCTGGAGTTCCGGCCCATCCTTGTTGGAGCTCTCCATCTCCATCAGACAGCTGCTGCAGAATACCAATAGCCAAAAGAACAAGGGTATTCAGCTCTGCTGGGGGAAAATTCGACTATCTTTTAGGTCTTGCCCAATAAAGTCACAAAGCAGATTTGCAGTAGAAGTTTAGGAAAGGAAGGGTTGCCCCACTTTTTTTTTTTAATGAGCAAAGTTAAGATGGAACTAATACACAGCTACAGACCCTACTCCTAACTACATGTGAGGTTTAAAGAGACAGCAAGATCTAATGCTGAGGCAACAAAACTGAAAGGACCAGAAACCTGAATCCTTTCCCTGTCTCGGTTACTAATTCACCACATGACCATGGGAACACTACTTAAGCTTTTAATCCTTTACTATTCCTGTCTGTGAAATATGAGAGATAATAATCCCTCCTCCCCCCATCACAGATTGATGGGGAGATTCATTTCAACCTCCAGAAAAGAAGTTTTTAAGAGAAAAGAGCCACAGGCAGAGATGGCCCTAAGGTACCTCAGGCCAGTCTCACCCACTTCCTCCCAAACTCAGGGAGAAATTGGGGAAAAGCTAGGATTTTAAAGACTCCCTAGCTCATGCACATGGATAACCTGAGCTTCTAACCCAGCACTGACACCCGCAAGAAGGCAGACGGGGCCACTGCAGCCCTTGGCTTGTCCCTCTGATTGGGAGGGTGGGGAGAGGTGTAGGGCGGCTTTTTTTTTTTTTTTTTTTTTGGTTTTCAAAGCACCTTTATGGGAAATGATCTGATTTGATTCTAACTAGAACCTCATGCGGCAGGCAGGACAGGTAGTATTATTTGCATTTGGTTGATGAAGAAACATACTTGCTTAGAAGTAGATTCAAGATTACATGGACAGTGGATTGCAGAATTGATATCAGAACCCAGGGCTCCTGACTCCAAGTTTCTCTTTTTTTTTTTTTTTTTTTTTTTTTTTTTGCTGTACGCGGGCCTCTCACCGTTGTGGTCTCTCCCGTTTGCGGAGCAACAGGCTCCAGACGCGCAGGCTCAGCGGCCACGGCTCACGGGCCCAGCCGCTCCGTGGCATGTGGGATCTTCCCGGACCGGGGCACGAACCCGTGTGCCCTGCATCGGCAGGCGGACTCTCAACCACTGCGCCACCAGGGAAGCCCATCGAAGCTTCTCTGTTGGTAATAAGGTCCCAACTATCACTCCTACGCAGTCATTTTTTTCCATTCTTACCTCTCGGCTTTTTTAACTGGCTCCTGTACACTCTACCTCATTTTCCCTGTCATGCTTTTTTCTTCAGCAATTTCTATCTTAGGGCACTTTTTCTTAGTCTACTCCAGACTTTCCTACACCTTATCCCTCCTCTAGCCCTTCATCCTGTCAAGTCATACTTGCTCATTTCGGAGAATCTCAACATACGAGGGTCTAACCAGTGGTTCTCAACAGGGGGCTTTTTCTTTTTTTAAAATATTTATTTATTTGGCTGCACCGGGTCTTAGTTGCGGCTCACAGTATCTTAAATTACGGCATGCAGGATCTAGTTCCCTGACCAGGGATCGAACGTGGGCCCCGTGCATTGGGAGCAAGGGGTCTTAGCCACTGGACCACCGGGGAAGTCCCGCAACAGGGGCTTTTGTCTCTCAGAGACATTTGGAGATATGTCTGGAGATATATATATATATATTTTTTTTTTTTTTTTTTTTTTTTTTTTTTTGCGGTGCGCGGTCCTCTCACTGTTGTGGCCTTTCCCGTTGCAGAGCACAGGCTCCGGACGCACAGGCTCAGCGGCCATGGCTCACGGGCCCAGCCGCCCTGCGGCATGTGGGATCCTCCCGGACCGGGGCACGAACCCGTGTCTCCTGCATCGGCAGGCGGACTCTCAACCACTGCGCCACCAGGGAAGCCCCTGGAGATATTTTTGATTGTCACTACTGGGGGACGCTACTGACATCTAGTAAGAAGCCAGGGACGGCGCATCTTACAAGGCATAGGACAGCGTCACAACAAAGAATTATCCAGCCCAAAATGTCAATAGTGCTGAGGGTGAAACCCCGCTCTAATCCAATGCCTGGGGAAGCCTTGTCTGACTCCTGGCTTGCTCTTTGTAGGTGGAACAGCTGCGCCAGGCCATAAAGGAACTATACTATTTTGAATTTGTGGTGGACGACTTGCCAGTCCGTGGCTTTGTGGGCTACATGGAAGAGAGCGGCTTCCTGCCTCACAGCCACAAGGCAGGACTCTGGATCCACTTAGACTTCCACCTAGAATTCCACAAAGACGGCATTATATGCGCCAGAGTCTCAGTGCGGGACGTCAAGCCCCCCAGTCTAGATGGGTTACGACCTGGTAAGTTCCTAGGCCTCACCCACACCTACAGCGTGCGCTGGCCTGAGATGTCAGGTGAGCATTGGAGTGACAGGTGCATGGTGATGATGGCGGTTTCTTTCCCCAAACACTGGAAATCCATTGGTTGTCCATCATCAATTCCACAGTGCTTGTGCTTTTACTGGTGGGTTTTGTGGCTGTCATTCTCATTCGTGTGCTTCGAAAAGACCTGGCTTGGTGCAACTTGGATGAAGAGCCAACCTCTGGAGGTTCTGGTGATGACTTTGACCAAGGTGACAATGGCTAGGAAATTATCTATACAGACGTCTTCCACTTCCCTCCATATCGTGGTCTGCTCTGTGCTGTGCTTGGGGTGGGTGCCCAGTTCCTGGCCCTTGGCACTGGTGAGGTGATAAAAAATGAAGCAGGGATTTCTCTCAAGGGGTAGAACTAAGTAGGTGGTTTGTTCAGAAAAAGATCTGCAGATCTTCTCTTCTGTCCAAGGTGAGGGGCAGACCTAAGGGGTGGATGGCTCTAGCAAGGATGTGTATATTCTATTTTATTCTATTGTGGGTTTTCTAGACAACAGAACTGGGGGATATTGTTTGGATGGAAGCCCTGGGTCTGGGAGAAAGCGGGATAGCTGATTCCTCTGAAATTGCAAGAAGAGGGTTGGATGAAACCTAACACAGGCTTTCCACTACCACCCTGCAGGCATTATTGTCATGGCACTGCTGGGCATGTTCAGTATGCACCATCCTGGGGCCATTAACTCAGCAGCCATCTTGTATGCCCTGACTTGCTGCATCTCTAGCTACATGTCCAGCCACTTCTACTGGCAGATCAGAGGCCAGTGTTGGGTGTGGAACATCATTCTCACCACCAGTCTCTTCTCCGGTGAGGACAGCCGTTTCCCTGGTAGGCCAATTTAGGAACTTAGAACACATCATCGAACCTGCTTCCTCATCCTGGATCTGCCAGTTCGAGACTGTGCTGACCCGCAGATGACTGAGCACCGGTTGCGAGGGTGCCTTTTTCTTAATTCAAGTGTAGTTGATTTACAATGTTGTGTTAGTTTCAGGTGTACAGCAATATATATATATATATTATATTCTTTATAATATTTATATTTCTATATAAATATATATAATATATTATATATATATATTATATTCTTTATATATATATATATATATTATATATATATATTATATTCTTTATATATATATATATATATTATTCTTTATAATATTTATATTTTTATAATATATATATTTATATTTTTATTATTTATATATATATTCTTTTTCAGATTCTTTTCCACTACAAGATATTGAATATAGTTCACTGTGCTATACAGTAGGTCCTTGTTGTTTATCGATTTTATGCATATAGTAGTTTGTATCTGCTAATACCAAACTCCTAATTTATCCCTCCCCACCCTTTCCCCTTTGGTAACCATAAGTTTGTTTTCTATGTCTGTGAGTCTATTTCTGTTTTGTAAGTTCATTTGTATCATTATTTTAGATTCCACATATAAGTGATATCAGATGATGTTTGTGGAGGGTGCTTTTTCATGATTCTCTCTTATCCCATGGCCACCCTGATCAAATGTTTAGAGCCCAAAATAGGGTTAACTGCCTCACAAATGAAAGGTACCTATAGAGAAACTAGGTGGGTTTTTATAAATCAGAGGGTAAAGATTACATCCCATGTCACCGCCTGGACAATCTCTCCCCCAGCACAAGCCCTTCTAAGAAGTCTGTGCTCCGCCCCACCTCCTTCCATCGGGAGCTTCCTCAGAACCTGTCTTTTCTGCGCTCTTTCTTTATGCATTCTTTTTTTAAAAATAAATAATAAATATTTATTTATTTATTGTTGTCTGTGTTGGGTCTTCGTTGCTGCACGCGGACGTTCTCTAGTTGCGGCGAGCGGGGGCTACTCTTCGTTGCGGTGTGCGGGCTTCTCATTGCAGTGGCTTCTCTTGTTGCGGAGCACGGGCTTCAGTAGTTGTGGCTCACGGGCTCTAGAGCGCAGGCTCAGTAGTTGTGGTGCCCGAGGTTAGGTGCTCCGCGGCATGTGGGATTTTCCTGGACCAGGGCTCGAACCCATGTCCCCAGCATTGGCAGGTGGATTCTTAACCACTGCGCCACCAGGGAAGTCCCCCTTTATGCATTCTGACTGCTCAATACATGTGTATTAAACGAAAGGTAAAAGAAGAGTGAATGGCTTAATTCTTCCCCTTTGAGAGAACGCTCGACACACATTTTATCCTACTTTTGCCTGCTTGGTACGGTCAACCACGTGCCCTGCATTATCCCCACCGAGGACTGCCTGGGGCCATTGCTTCTTGAGATGTAGGACTTTATCACAATAAGGAGCCTTAGTTGTTGTTCAGATGACCTTCTTTTACGTATTAAACTGAGGCTCAGAGAGAAGATATGACCTGGATAGCTGTTTTGTCTAGAAACTTTGTTGTTAAGGTATTAAGTGATTGAGTGATAATCACTATATCAAAGGGCTTAGGAACCTTCAGAAGCCAAGAATAGATCTGGGATAAAATTAACATCTGGGCATTGTCTTTGAGGCACGAAGAGCAGACTCACGCAGAATTCAGCATTTACCCCTGTGTTAATACAACTCAACTAATTCAGCCACAGTCAAAGAGAGTGAAAGTTTAGAAATAGGGTTGATGCATTTTGGCTCCCACAGACCTGCCTGAGTCCTTTCAAGGGTTAGAGACTGCCGCTTCCAAAGCCCTAGGGGAGAGGGAATGTGTCCTCAAGGATCTCTTTTTTAAAAATTGAAATATAGTTGATGTACAGTGTTGTGTTAGTTTTGGAGGTACAGCAAAGTGATTCAGATATATTATATATATATATATATATATATATATATATATATATATATATATATTCTTTTTCATATTATTTTCCATTCTGGTTTATTATAAGATACTGAATATGATTCCCTGTGCTATACAGTAGGTCCTTGTTGTTTATCTATTTTATATATAGTAGTTTGTATCTGCTAACCCCAAACTTCTAATGTATCCCTCCTCCACCCCCTTTCCCCTTTGGTAACCATAAGTTTGTTCTCTATGTCTCTGAATCTGTTTCTGTTTTATAAATAAATAAATTTGTGTCATATTTTAGATTCCACATATAAGTGATATGATATGGTGTTTGTCTCTGTCTGACCTAACTTGACTTAGTATGATAATCTCTAGGCCCATCCATGTTGCTGCGAATGGCATTTTTTCATTCTTTTTTATGGCTGAGTAGTATTCCATTATATATACACCATATCTTCTTTATCCATTCATCTGTCGATGGACACTTAGGTTGCTTCTGTGTCTTGGCTATTGTAAATAGTACTGCTATGAACATTGGGGTACATGTTTCTTTTCACATTAGAGTTTTCTCTAGATATATGCCCAAGAGTGGGATTGCTGGATCATATGGCAATTCTATTTTTAGTTGTTTTTTTAAATAAATTTGTTTATTTTATTTATTTTTGGCTACGTTGGGTCTTCATTGCTGTGTGCAGGTTTTCCCTAGTTGCAGCGAGCGGGGGGCTACGCTTCGTTGCCGTGCGCGGGCTTCTCATTGCAGTAGTTTCTCTTGCTGTGGAGCATGGGCTGTAGGCACGTGGGCTTCAGTCGTTGTGACACACGGGCTTCAGCAGCTGTGGCTCATGGGCTCTAGAACACAGGCTCAGTAGTTGTGGCACATGGGCTTAGCTGCTCCGCGGCATGTGGGATCTTCCCGGACCAAGGATCGAACCCGTGTCCCCTGCATTGGCAGATGGATTCTGAACCACTGTGCCACTAGGGAAGCCCTATTTTTTAGTTTTTTAAGGAACCTCCACACTGTTTTCCACAGTGGCTGCACCAATTTACATTTCCACCAACAGTGTAGGAGGGTGTCTTAATGTATCCCTCAAGGAATACAATCAAGAATTTGATAGCTGTTCTGATCTCTCCTCACTTGTTCTAATCAATGTATGAGGGAGGCCTTGGGTTTTATCCATCTTAGAGATGAAAAACTTGGGACTTGGGGAGGAACATCCTGCTCAGGTGGACCAGTCATCATCCAGAAAGGAATTCAAAGCTTAAAATGAAGTCCAGGTCTTCCCTGGTGGCCCAGTGGCTGAGAGTCTGCCTGCCGATGCAGGGGACGCGGGTTCGTGCCCCGGTCCGGGAAGATCCCACATGCCACAGAGCGGCTAGGCCCATGACCCATGGCCACTGAGCCTGCGCGTCTGGAGCCTGTGCTCTGCAACGGGAGAGGCTGGAACAGTGAGAGGCCCGCGTACTGCAAAAAATAAAAAATAAAAAAATAAAAATGAAGTCCACCCAGCAAGGTAGCCCTGGGTGGAGTTCTAAGGTTCAGAAGCCTGTCCTGTCTTTGTCGTCCCTGCTTTCTCTGCTCCTACTTTTTGTCTTACTTCCTTTGTAGATGTTGTGTCCTCAAACTCATGTCTGCCCAACACCCTAGTGTCTGGGGCTTACCCTCTCTGGCCTCACCTCAGGTCCTCTCCAAAGCCAGCTACACTTTTCTACTCGAGGCCTCCCCCTCGATCTCCCCTCCCAACATAACTTGCTTCTCCTGCATTGACACATTTTTGCAAAGTAAAATGTTGCTAGTTCAGATCCAGCAACAAGAGACCAGAAAGAGGAACAGATGGCCAGAGACAGGGCCTCCTCCCTCTGATAACAAAGTAGGGCCTTGTTCAATTCATACCACATGATTTGCTAAAGTGGTATGTTCTCTCTTGGAAAGATATATGCAGAAGGCCTCAAGCAAGAAAAAGGTCCCCACAAGTCCCCCAAACATAACTCTTCTGTGATCATAGCACCACCATTTGTATACTGTCTACCAGGTATCAGACACCCCAAGTCTCACCCCCATCCTATGAGGTGCTACTACCCCCATGTTACAGATGAGAAAACTGAGGCTCAGAGACATTAGTATGTGGCTAATTGGTGAGAGAGCTTGAATGTGAACCCAGGTCTGCTTGACCTCAACCCCCCGGGTTCCTAACTTTCCTCTACATTCAGCTTAACTCTGAGACGGCTGACTCATTCCAAGCTGCACCGAGAGCCAGACAGTGTCCTAACATGCGGAGCTGCATCATACTCCTCTCCCTCCTCTTCTATATCCCAAATTCTCACCTCTGTGGGTACCTGATTTCCTGCAGTTTTTCTTTCTGCCCTGCCCCCGCTCTCTTCAACCTCTCTACCTCTCATGGGTGGTTTCTGATGGAAAGGTGTTGACAGCTCTTTATAACTATCCTTTTAGTTCTCCTTTAAAAAAAAAAAAAAAAAAATACATTCATATTTTAAAACATGGAAGCATGGCTCAGTGATGTAAAAAATTATGTCAGAACAAAGAAGATAAAAGACAGAACCCTTAGAAGGAGACATATCAGCCTGCACAACCCGCTGCAAAGCTACAC
>NW_006769244.1:1024913-1027638 GCF_000442215.2 Lipotes vexillifer
TACACGACGACGAATAAATCACAAACGCCTCTAACACCTGCTGTGCCCTGCAAAGGCTCTCTCTGGAACAAAGCAGTGAGAGTCTTTGTGCTTACCTTGCAAACCTCACCAGGGTTAAAGCCCTGGCACCATCGGAGAAGAAAGTTGGAGCATGGAACCAGCCCTTAACTAGGAGTCAGTCAACTACTAAACACTGAGCAAGCATGAAGCGTCAGTCAGCCTCTCTGGGCCTCATCTGGAGAGCTGTTTGTTTGTTTGTTTTTGTTTTTCTGGAGAGCGTTTTTAAAGTCCAGCTCTCCCCTGCCACTCTGATCGAATATCTCTCACATGAAACCTAGGAACTGCTATATTTTAAAATTTCCCTGAGTGATCCCTACCCACGGCCAGATTTGGGAACCACTGAATGAGATGATATCTAAGATACCTTCCAACTCTAAGAACTTATGAGAGTTTCCCTTACCCCACTAAGGGCAACTTGATAGCATCGCCACATAGCTGGTATTGCCAAGTACATCCCAAATGTCACATAAAACAGGGACACTGGTTTCTGTTGCAGAACAGAGACCATGAGGATGGATTTGAATGACCATTTGAAATCAAGACCCAGGGAGGGGCTTGGCTGCCACCCAGAAGAGAATGGGGTTTGGCTGTTGCCTGTCTGGATGGAAGGGAGTGGATGGGGCACTGGTAACATGTACTTGACAGAATCCTGCTGGAAAGAGGGACTCCTTTAAACAAAGCAAATTCCTTGCTTTCAAGTTTATTGACAAACACGGCCAACTTAAGAGTTTATGTTTTGTATCTAAATATCCTTGATGAGCAAAATTTCCATGATAATAACATCTGGTGGAGAAGAGATTTTAGACAGCAAAGCATGAGATGCTAGTTCTTACTTTAGAGCTTTTTTTTTTTTTTTTAAATATATTTGGCTGCACAGAGTCTTATCTGTGGCATGCGGGATCCAGTTCCCTGACCAGGAATCGAACCCAGGCCCCCTGCATTGGGAGCGTGGAGTCTTAACCGCTGGGCCACCACGGAAGTCCCTGAAGGCTTTTTTTTTAAAACTTCTATTACTGTTATGAGTTGAATTGTGTCTCCAAATCCCCGCCCCACCAAAAAAAAAAAAAAAAAAAAAATGCCAAAATCTGAATTCTGGGACCTTAGAATGTGACATCATTTGGAAACCGTATCTTTGCAGAAGTCACGTTAAAATGAGGTCATGAGTGTGGGCCGTAATCCAGTGTGGCTGGGTCCTTATAAAAGGAGGAAAATAATACATAGAGATAGGCATGCACTCCGGGAAGACCATGTAAAGACACACATGGAGAAAATGCCATGTGCCTGGAGTGATACACCTATAAGCCAAGGATTGCTGGCAAACCCGAGAAGCTGGGAAAAGACAAAGGATTTCCCTACTGGTTTCAGGAGGGAGCGTGGGGGAGGGAGCGTGGGGGAGGGAGCGTGGCGGAGGGAGTGTGGGCCCTGCTGACACCCTGATTTTGGACTTAGCCTCTAGAATTGTGAGACGATACATTTCTGTTGTTTTAAGCCACTTTGTTACAGAAACCCTAGGAAACGAATACAATTACCAACCTAGACTTTAAAATAATAACAACAATAATGGCCACCATCTATTGCTTGGTTTTACATGCATGGTCTCATTTAATCCTCTCAATAACCATGGAATGGGTTTATTTATCATCCCTACTTTTATTTTATTGTCCTCTCCATTTTTTTAAAAAAGGCGGGTGTGACCAAGTAAGATTAAGAAATTTGCTGAAGATTAGACAGCTCTAAAAAGGAATGGGAGGTGAACTTGATCTCGGGCTATCTGACCCCAAAGCCTTACTGCTGCTGACCCTAGAGTAGCCTCCGTGGAAGAACTAAACCTAGAAAAGTAAACCTAAGCAATTCCTCAACTACTGATGCCAATATTTATGGCCTAGTGTCATTATTTTGTTTAAAGTAAAATTGCAGGCCAGATACCTACGATTAGGTAAATACCAAAGCACATTAAGTAAAATGTAAAATGGTTTTAAGTTAAGTCATCTGAGATTTAAATCAAATAAGCAGGGATAAGACCCTGCTTCTATTAATATAAGCTAATCAATGATTGAGTCTACGTATTTATGATAGAGGTGACAAAAAGAGTGATATAAGAAGTGTGACTGTTTTTATTTTACAGTTGATGAAACTGAGCCACCTCAGAGAGTGAAGTTTTTATCTTAGAGATGCTCTGTACAAACTTCCAGAATTAGGGTTGATTGGAGTTGTTTCAGGATAATGGGTCTTTCCCAAACGGAACACTTCCTTATGCAATATAATACAAGAAATTTTAGAAGCTCCCATCAAAGGAGCTCCCCTGCTTTCTGAAGCTTAACTTTTAGGCAATAAAAGCTTTGGCCTCAAAGTGGCAGCACAAAGATCAGATACAGGGAAAACATGACTGAAATTACCTTGTGGTATTTTCAATGATGAAATGATGATTTTCAATCATGAAACCAAAACTGAACCTATTCTTTTTTAAGCTGTGTTGTCATGTTTATACGTAGATAACTCAAGCAGAAATTTCCTGAGAAAGCTCATGGGTCACCAGTATGACATAATTGGAGCTTGATCTTATGGAAGAATTCTCACATGTTGATTCTAGCCTCTAGAATTAAGCGTGTGAAGGGTTGGTGTCAGCCCTGCCTGCCCTCTGTTGGCACACAGATCTGCAGGAATG
>NW_006769244.1:1027648-1037033 GCF_000442215.2 Lipotes vexillifer
CTCAGACAGGCTCAGACATGCCCGCGCCTAGGATATGTGGCTTTTGTCAACGGCCTCAGTCCATCAGATGCAGGAGTGAGGCATGGCCATGACAGCTGGGCATCCCTCTGAATCGTCCACACCCTTCACCCTACTGCCCCATCCTCCTTTGTTGGGAGCTGCTTTTCCTCAAGCACTAGTATTCAAGATAAACATTTTAATTGTATTTCTTATT
Source organism: Lipotes vexillifer (assembly GCF_000442215.2). NCBI lineage: Eukaryota > Metazoa > Chordata > Mammalia > Artiodactyla > Lipotidae > Lipotes > Lipotes vexillifer. The sequence continues at coordinate 1,027,863 of NW_006769244.1, forward strand.
CATTTTCCCAGTTTTGTTTCCTAGATTTCCAAGGTGTTTTTTTTTTTTTTCCTACTGAGCATGGTAGGTTAAATAGGCTTTTGTGGGCTAGTCTGGGAACATTGCTTCCAGTAAAAAGGCATTCTGTGTTGGAAACAAACAACATACACAGAGAAACGTGGTGAACACCACCTCTTTGTAGAGTGGGGACTGCCTGTCCAGCCTCATGTATCTGAGTGAAAGCCTCCAAGGGTTCTCTTTTGAAACCTAGTCAGCCCTTTTCTTTTTTTAATGTCTCAGTCTGGGTTGGAAAGCTATGAGTCTGGCCACATGTGGGAGATCCTAAGAAATAAACGGTTTTGATGTTTGTATCATCCGTTTTCTAACTGGCAGAAAGGGTTAGAAATAAAGGGATATGACTCCTTCCTCTTTAGGAAAACACCAGCCCTCTGAGGAGAAGGTGGTGGGAAGTGATTGAACTGTTCATTCACTTGACAAAGATAATTTACTTGATTAATTAAATCATCCAGCAACTATATACTGAGTGTTACAACCAGCTGGTCACTGTTCTAGGTATTCCAGCGGAAATTCTGACTGATCAAACAAGGTCTGTGGGGTGACTGACACTAGGTAACAGAATAATACAAATAAACAACAACATGTTGTTGCAAATGGTATGATGAAAATGAAACAGAGGAAGCATTAAACCGGAGAGGTGTGCCCAGGTAGCTCCTTTTGATTGGGTGGCCAGGAAGGCCTCCCTGAGGAGGGACTTTTACACTAACACCAAAACCCAGCTATGAGAAGCTATAGGGAAGAGAATTCCAGGTAAAGGGAACAGGGAGTGCAAAGGCCCTGAGGTAGGAGAGAACTTGATTTTATCCCAAGAGCAAAAGGGTCAGTGTGGCCGGAGTGTAGCAACTGAGAAGGAAGGAGGGTAATGTGAGAGCTGCTTGCAGAGCTGGTCAGGGACCACAACCTACAGGGCCTTGCAACCAGGGTAAACTGTTTAGATCTGATCCTAAGTACATAGGCAACACTGGGAGGTTTTAAGCAGGGCAATGTCTTTTTTTTTTTTTTTTTTTTTGTGGTACGCGGGCCTCTCACTGCCGTGGCCCCTCCCGTTGTGGAGCACAGGCTCCGGATGCGCAGGCTCAGCGGCCATGGCTCACGGGCCCAGCCGCTCCGCGGCATGTGGGATCCTCCCGGACCGGGGCACGAACCCATGTGCCCTGCATCAGCAGGCGGACTCTCAACCACTGCGCCACCAGGGAAGCCCTAGGGCAATGTCTTAAGTGAACTGACTTGAAAGGCCTCTCTCCTACTCCATGAGAAGGCAAGAGTAGAAGCCGAAGCAGGGATGATTGTGGCCGCATCCCCTGCATTGGCAGGAGGATTCTTAACCACTGTGCCACCAGGGAAGCCCCATACTACATTGTTGATAGAGGTTACTATTGGCTGCTAGGATTTTGAGTTTTACTTTCTTCTTTTCGATATTCTACTTTTCTAATATCTCTACAAGTAGTGTTTTCCTTCTAAAAGTAATAAAGTAAATGGTGATTTAAAATTATGATTAAGAGTGGATTCTTGGGAGTTCCCTGGTGGCACAGTGGTTAAGAATCTGCCTGCCAATGCAGGGGACATGGGTTCGAGCCCTGGTCCGGGAAGATCCCACATGCCACGGAGCAACTAAGCTCATGTGCCACAACTACTGAGCCTGTGCTCTAGAGCCCGTGAGCCACTGCTGAGCAACCCCCTCTTGCCATAACTAGAGAAAGCCTGCACACAGCAACGAAGACCCAATGCAGCCAAAAATAAATAAATTAAAATAAATTAAAAAAAAAAAAGACTGGATTGTTTTGGGGCATTCCCTGGCAGTCCAGTGGTTAGGACTCGGTGCTTTCACTTCCAGGGCCCCAGGTTCCATCCCTGGTCAGGGAATTAAGATTCCCGCAAGCCATGTGGCACTGCTCACCCCCCACCGCCCCCCGCCAAAAAAGACTGGATTGTTTTTAATTTAATGAAGTTCTTCAAAAAACATTTTTCTGTCCTATTCCATGTCCATAGCTCAAAAATCATCTGTCAGACATATATTGCTCCCAAGATGGCTATTCTCAGCAACCTGCTCCTGATGGGCTTGTTTGGATTGGTCCCTCAATGGCAGAGAACACCTCCTGGCAACAAGCTCCCACACATCTCCTAGACACCTACATGTCCAGACTGTACTAGGCACCCCGAGTGCCTAGTGCAGCAGCAAACGTAACTTCTGCCCTCTACCTCAGCCACCATCACCAGAAAAACAAACCAAACAATGTATGTCATCTCAAACACGAGAAGGTCACCTGGGACACCCCCATAAAAGCATACCTTCAAAGGTGGTCAAAAGGTACAAACTTCTGGGCTTCCCTGGTGGCCCAGTGGTTGAGAGTCCGCCTGCTGATGTAGGGGACACGGGTTCGTGCCCTGGTCCGGGAGGATCCCACATGCCGCGGAGCGGCTGGGCCCGTGAGCCATGGCGACTGAGCCTGCGCGTCCGGAGCCTGTGTTCCGCAACAGGAGAGGCCACAACAGTGAGAGGCCCGCGTACCGCAAAAAAAAAAAAAAAGGTACACACTTCCAGTTACCATGTAAATAAGTACTAAGGATGTCATGTACACTGTGGTGACTACAGTTAACACTGCTGTATGATCTATAGGAATATAGTTAAGAGAATAAATCCTAAGGGTTCTCATCACAAGAACAAAAAATTGTTTTTGCTTTTTCTTTTTATTGTATTTATATGAGATGATGGATGCCAACTAACCATATTGTGGTAATCATTTCACAGTATATCTGAGTCAAACCACTATCCTGTACACCTTAAACTTACAGAGTGATGTATGTCAATTATATCTCAATAAAACTGGGAGGGGGAGGGTGTGAGCATACCTTCAGAGATAAAGTCAAAGTTTCCTCTGCAGTCTGAGGCCAGCCATGTATATATATGCTCTTGTGCTTTCATCCCCCATAATTCCATTTTTCATGACACCATGGAAATTGATGTAGGGCTTCCTCAAGTACTTTTCCTTTACCCAGCCAGCTTCTAGAATTGTTTCTCCATCACTGTCCTGTCATTCCCCTTTCCTCTGTATGTGGCTTTTCATGGTCTGGACAGCTATGGCTCCAATCCCAATACCACTACTGATACGACCGCAGATGGGTTATTTAAATTTATAGTCTCAGGTTTCCTCATCTGTAAGTGGAGATAATACTCTATAAGGTCATTTTCAGGATTAAATGAAATCACATGGATCAAAGTCCTGGGATACAGTAAACTGTCTCTGAGCACGGTTTTCTTCTCACTTTGTCTCCTGCCCTCCCATGCCCACCATCTAAAGGATCTCATCACTCTGCATGAGATGTGTGGTATGTGAAGGCCCAATGGGCCTTGATTTGAGCTCCATTCAGCCATGTTTTTGATGTGGGATCCTGGGCAAGTCTTTAAATCATCATGGTCTTGAGGATTACTTTGAGATACTAATGAGATAATAGACACCAAGTTGCTTTCTATTCAAGATAGATCTCTCCAAATACTAGAAGAGTATGGTAACAAGAGAAATAGGCCCTTGGAGAAAAAATGAATCTATAAATGAGATACATCCACTGCATAACCCCAAATTTTTCAGTAAGCATTTTGAAATAGGAAAGTTAATTGCAAAATGCCCAAATCTTATACAGGATTGGTGGGAGGTAAGAGAAAATTGACTTGCCCCTCTTTCTTATATACAACTTAGAATGAACCTAGCCTGCTTCAAATCACAATCTTTTGTCACACCTGAATGGGTAGGGAATCCCAGGGGAGGCCAGTCCAGAGAAGGGGAGCATAGTCAGCATGGAGAACGTGCCCTGTCTTCCCAGCTGAGCAATAACTAGGCTGCCCACACCCATAGAAAACCCATGCTCAGCCCATGCTTGAGGAACTGCCCAGATGCCAGGCTGGGGAAGGATGCTCAGGGCTTCTAGAAGACCTGCCCGCATAACGCGGCTGCTCAACTAGCATTGTTCTCCAAGACCTTGCACTGTCCTGCCACGGGGCTTCTTCTTTGTTTCCCTCTACCCTGAGCACAGGAGCATCTGAGCTGGGTTCTTTAAATTGGGCTGAAAGATATTCCAAAGTTGGCCACAGCATTTTTTTCCTGGGAACTGATCTATGGACTCAGCAAGGGGGATGGATAGGACCTTAAATGGCCTGAAAGGACACTCTACATTTAAAAAGGCTGCAGGTCCCCAACAAAGTCCATCTGGGGAAGGGGTGGCTTAGCAACAAGCCCCTCTGGGTGGGGGCTACCTATGTGTCGAGGATGTCATTTCAATGTCAGGGGTTCCAAAAACACTGTCAATCTGTCCTTGTTGGTAACTTGAGTTAACAAGGCCACATGAACATTTTCATTTCTGGATTGAGTTCAAAATCAGAGTCCTGTTTGCTCTCCATCTATGTTGGAGTAGATGGTACCTGCATCCTCAAGGCGAAATTTCACAACTTAAGTCATCATAGCAAAAGGTCAGCCTCTCTTCTCACGCAGAGAAGAGGAAAGATATCTTTGAGTTGGGTGCCTAGGAAAAGATGGACAACTCTATCACATCACAGGACCTATGGACCTTAATAAGCCTGATCTCTTTATTCAAAGTGCATGGTGGCCAAAGAAAGGTTAGGTCACTGTTGGTAGCCCAGGAAGCAAAATGTGCTGCTTCTCCAAGAATTTGGAAACCAGGTCACCCTCAGAAAGTTAGACTAAAATCTGTGCGTATGATGGACTGGACTAGAATTTAGCAGGAGTAGACCGAGACAGTGACAGAATTTGTGACCAAAGAATTTGGAAATACCCCAAATTCCCATCAAAGTGACCTGACTGCAATGTTAGGAAGGTAGTTATGGAATGTGATTATGACTTAAAAAGTGTAAATCTGCCTAGTTAGGTGTATAGGATGCTGTGTGGAGAAACTGGTTTGAAGAGACTAGTGCATACGGAAAGGAAGCCCAAACTCTCAGAAGGTGGCAGGGCCATCTAAGCAAGGATGGATGGAGGTGGGGTGGGTACCTCATTCTTCCAGGGCATTGTGTCAGGGGCATTTCTCTGTGGACCATACAACAAATTTCATTTATTCTAACTCCAGGCTAAGCAAACATCTGGATGGAACTTGTCTTCCCAAGTACATTTATCTATAGAGACTGATCTTGCATAGCAACGTGAGTATTCTGGTCTGCTGGTCATAATTTGGGTATGTCCATCAGTCTCTGGGGTCTGGTTAATGCGAGTTTATTTGAGGAAGGTCAGGATCTCGGCCATCATGAATGTTGTGACATTTGTGATAAATAAGACAGCTGGAAATGCCGTTCCATTCACTCTGTGGACAGTAATGTTAAAAGATACACAATGTACCCACCCCTGCAATGTTAGCATTTGCACATGACTGATTACAGGGCCCAATAACTTTAATTATAGCCCAGTAAAATAATTTTTTTAAAAAGCAATAAAATAAACTGATAACTTAAGAAAAAACATTTGGTTTTGATGGTCATTGTATTTTTCAAATTCCTGCATCCTATTGATTTTTCTCAAGTACTTTCTAAAGCAATCACCTCTTTGAAATCGTTTCCAATTTTTCTTTCTTTTTTCTCAAATCATGTCATTCAGCAGCTTCACCAGACCCAAGCCTGACAAGGGTTTTCATATTCCATAATGGAAAGACCAAAAGAAGCAGGCACACTGCGGAGGAAGAATATTTGTCCAGAGCGGACCCAAATAGGGAGAACTGGGCTGTGTCTTCCTTTCCTCCATGCCCCCAAAGGGCTAAATTTAGTTTACAGGATATACTGCAATGACATTAACATGTTGCAAGAACAAGAATCAAGCCAAAGAGAGAAAAATAAGCTTAATGTGGTGCAAGATATTTAAATGCCATGGCAACTATGATGTCTTCTCTCTTATTTAATTCACTTCCTCAGGTCAGGTCATCCTGCCCTCTCTCCCCTGCACTTCCTGTTGCTGTAATCAAATCAGGTCACCCTGAATTTGTGAGTCCTCTTCATGACTGCAGTCGTGTCTATTTCCAGCAGAATGAATTTTCTCCATCTCTTCCTTTGCTCCCGGACCTTTATTTGGTGCCCTTGATGTTGCCAGTTGCTCTTCGCGTGCTCCACATGCTGTAAATGCTTCCCTTTCATCCACATCTCTTCCCCCACACCCTTCTCCTCAGTGCTGCTCTCCCCGCCCCTCCCTCCAGCTTCTGCAGTTGTCACTAACACAGTTAGCCACTTGATTAGCAACTCAGTGATTCAGAAGCCAAGAACCTTGGTCCTTCTGAAAGGCCCATGCTTCTCTTCCTAGAGCAAGATAAAGTTCCTCCCTCACCCCCAGATCTCAGTGTCCTTACGCTGAGATGACACGGGAGCTTGAATATTCCATTTGCCAGGGTTGCCCCTGCTTCTTCCCCTTTCTTTTTCTGTGCATGTCCCCGGAGCTCTTCATGCTCTATTCAGCTTTTCCCCAGGAAAGGTGGACAGAGAAAGTTTGACCTTAGCATTTTGGTAGTCCAACCTCCTCATTTACAGATGGGAAAACTAAAGTCCAGAGGGCTTAATTGACCAGTTGCATGGCTAGCCCTTGGAGGAACCAAAACAAACAGGGTGTAAACTCAATCACATTGACAGATTTGGTGGGAAAAAGTCTTGTTAAGGGGTGAGCAGTGCCAAAAAGAGTATTGATGATTATTTAAGAGTTCCTTCACTCATTCTGCCTTCATCTCCCTGCCATCAGTGTAAGCAAAAGATCAAAGCAGAGCGGGCACGCCAGTCACAGATCCACCAGGACACCTGGCGAGGCTCTGCCTCGTAGGAGCCTGAAGACCGCCTGGGCCCCTCCAGCCCCTACCAGCAGGACAGGATGAGGGCTCAGTGACAGCCAGACTAATGAATTCCACACAAGTCCCACATCCACTAGGCTTTTCACTATTTGCCAGCACACATAGTGGTGAATTGACAGAATTTTTCCCCCTCAGTGTAAAACGATGCATAAAATACATGATGCCTATGAAAATATATTTATTGCAAAAGTTATATCAGTCTTGTAAGTAAGCACCAGCCTTCTCTGGGGAAAGACATGGGTGGTAAAATGAATAAAATAACTCAGTATTTTGACTGCTTCCTGCAGTGGAAGAGGGACTTCTGTTTCCCAAGCTGAGTGGGAAGAGAGGGATTTATCCTTGGATGCAGAGGAAGAAAGGCAGGGCACCTTAGAAGAGCCACTCCTTGGTGTGAGCGTGGAAGTAAGTCCCACCCCAGAGCCTGGCTGTTGGGTGTCCTGAGCCACCCCTTTCGTCCCTGGTAGGGCTTGTTCTGGTGCATTGGGATCTGCTGAGTTAGGAGCTGAGCTCTGCTGCCGCCGCCCCACACTGTGATTAAGAGCTCAATGATTGATTTTCTAGCCCATGACCACACTGGTGGGGACAGAGTATGACAGAGGAGACTGGCGGGAAGCCAAGTGGAAAGAGGGTTTATGAAATGAGCTCTCAATGAAGAAAACTGTGGGAAAGAATGCAATGGAAGCAGATTTGGGGCCAGTAGATGTGGGAAAATAGAACTCAAAAACGCTCTTCAGACTCGAACTGAAACAAAGCATTTTGCCAAACACAGGAAGAGGATGCGGTGTGTGAGAAAGACTCAGCACTGTTTATATAAAACAGAATATTCGTCTCTGCACCGTCATCACTGACAAAGCTTCACCTTCCTTCTGTACCAGGCACTGTGCTGGGTTCTGGGGCTATAAAGAAGAATCAGTCAGTCAGTCTAGAGAAGGGGATTGAAAACACACAAAATGATGTGTAAAAATGCCAATGGCTCTTAAGGGAGTCATCAAAACATTTTGCCTAAACTTTGGGCCCAGAGCCAGCAGGCACGAGTGGTGGGGGGAGGGGGCTGGGACTGTGTCCCAGGTGTTGCCTGCCTCATGTGCAAACCTTTTTTTTTAAAATTTATTTTATTTATTTATTTATTTTTGGCTGCGTTGGGTCTTCGTTGCTGCGTGCGGGCTTTCTCTAGTTGCGGCGAGCGGGAGCTACTCTTTGTTGCGGTGCGCGGGCTTCTCATTGCGGTGGCTTCTCTGTTGCGGAGAACGGGCTCCAGGTGTGGGGGCTTCAGTAGTTGTGGCACGTGTGTTCAGTAGTTGTGGTTCACAGGCTCTAGAGCACAGTTGGGGTGCACGGGCTCATTTGCTCTGCGGCATGTGGGATCTTCCCGGACCGGGGCTCGAACCAGTGTCCCCTGCATTGGCAGGCGGATTCTTAACCACTGCGTCACCAGGGAAGTCCCTTGGCATCTTTTTTTTTTGCCCTGGAAACTGGAGAAGATGATGATCTGGCGGGTTTTCGTGCATCAGGGTAACACGTAAGAGAGGAGATGATATGTTTAAAAGGGGAAAATGAGAAAAAATATCATATAACTCAAAACCAGTGAGTGACCGAGCTCAGTACATGATGGTTGTTTTTTTTTTTTTTATCAGAAATAAAATCCTGTTTCTGTGGGTCATGTTTGAAAATGATGTAATCCAAAGTGGGGCTTTCATCTTCCACTGCAGGAACCCCTTCTCTTTGCAGCTTTGGAGCCCAGGTATCTGCTCTGGAGGACTTTAAGGAGGTTAAATTTAAGCCAGAAGACTTCAGAAAGGTATCAGCTAAGCCGGAAGGACCTCTGATCAACTTAGCCTAAACTGGGGGACCTCAGAGCCTCTAGTCTAAGCTGGAGGGCCTGATACCAGTGTAGCCAAAGCCTGTGATCTCCTAGGGGAGGAATTCAGGCTGGGAGGAGTGTCTTCCCAGGGCCCTTAGGCAGGTGAGCAGCATGAGGACCCAACTTTCCTAACGCCTGGCCCAGGGCCCTTCCCTCTCTTTCTGAAACAGTCAAAAGGGGTTGAAATTTCTGGCAGTGTATGGGACAAATGTCCCTAGCATTGTTCTCTTTTTTCGCAGAGGAAAAACTGAATTTAATAAGAAACTCACAATACTCGATAAAAATACCTGGCATTTAAGCACAAAGCCAAAAGCAAGGCGTGGTCTCCCGGTACTGGAAGTACTTTGAAATCCACAAAGTCTCATTCGTGTTTCGGAAAACAAAATGGAACAACTTTCTCGGCTCCCTCCTATCCTCCCCCCCCCCCC
>NW_006769244.1:1037043-1048831 GCF_000442215.2 Lipotes vexillifer
CCCCCGCCCCCTCCGTGCAGTAGCTGTTCTTGGCAGACACCCAAAGCGGCACCCGGTAATTCCACGGCACATTGTGTACATTTGCATCCATTTAACCAGCTATTTACAGCCGCCCTTTGCCGCCACCTGTAAGAGGCAACGCCATAATGACGCTAAGTGGCGGGGCTGCGAAGCGGGTGCCCCGTGATGTTCTCCGCTTAAAGAGCCCGAATCTGTGGAAGGTTGGCACTTGGAGAAACAGGGAGACGGCTGGGGACATCACACGTACGGGGGGGGGAGGCGCGCCAGACGGAGGGTCCCTCCTCAGTAGCTCCGCTCGGTGGCTCCTTTTCTTTTACCACAAGCGCGAGGAGGGAACTACCAGGCCTTCCGCGCCGCTTGTTTCCTGCCTGATAAAGAGCCCGCTGCCATTTGGATCTGCAGAATTTCTGAATCACCCGAGATGCCTGACGGTCCCAAGGAGGGTGGGGACGCAGCGCGCACGGGTGGGAGCCGCAGACCCGCATCTGGGCTGGATGTCACCCCCTTGAGTTTGGGAAACCTGCTCGCGGATGTGATGCGGCGACGCGGAGACACCTGCTCTCCAGTGCGTGCCGCACTCGTGCAGCTCCGGGTGGCAAACGGGGTGAAGTGGGGGCGAGGGCGAGAGGAAGTTGAGGCGCTGGAGCTTTAGGAACGCTGCCTTAGCTTGCCTTGCTCTTTGGAGGCTGTCCCGAGGGGGGACTGGCGGGCAGTGCACGCGGACTTCCAAGTGGTCCCCGGCACAGTTGGAGGTCGGAGTTCTGAGCCCCAGAGGGCGGATACCCGGAGGTCCCAAGTGCCCGCGAGGAGCCTGCGGCGCCCAGGACCAGGCTTGGCGCTCCGAGCGCACCAAGCCTCGCAGAAGCAGAAGATTAACCCTGATGGGCCCGGGGGCTGGTGGGCTGGGGCGTAGCGTCAGCGCGGACCCCGAGCGTCTTTCGTTTTAAGGAGCCTCACTTCTGGGAAGGGACGGGGAACTGTCAATCAGCGAGGGAGGGAGCGCACCGGCGCTGGGTGATGTCAGCGGATCAGCTGCTCGATAACAAAGAGGGGGTATTACAGGAGAAAGTTGCAGCGGCGGCGGCGGCCACGGCGGCACCCCGGAGCCTCGGAAGCGAGGGGCAAGTGGGCGAAGGAGGAGGGACGGCTGCTGCGGGAGCGGCTTAAGGCCAAGGAATTGAAAGGGCTCTAGGGGGAGGCAGTGCGAGCCAGCCCCGACTGCTCCTCCTCTTCCTCCTCCTCCAAACTCGCAGGGTTCAGCCCCAGCGCTCGCTCAGCCGCCGGGAGCACCCGGAGGGACGGGAGGCAGCCGCGCGGCCCCGAGCTGGGCAGGGTCCCCAGCCGCCATGGATAGCGACGACGAGATGGTGGAGGAGGCTGTGGAAGGTACAAGCATTTCTCTGGGGCCCGGGGAGGAGGCGCCGAGGGCACGGAACGCGGAAGGAGTGGCGGGCTGCGACCTGCGCGGCGCCGGGCCCCGCGGCCGCCACTGTCCCCTACGCGGGTGGCCCGCTGCTTGGGCAGGGGCCGGACCGCCACGGCCACGCCACTGGGAGCGCGCACTGCGCGGCGGGGCGCAGGCCGGGAACGGGTCTCGGCTGGGCCGGGGTCTCCGGGAGAGCGCTACTGCTCCATCCCGCCCGGTCACCGCCTGCATCCGCCTTCGGAGTTGCGAAACCTGCCGGGCACTCCGGCCTTCCCCCTTTCGGGGATGGGAGGTGGCGGTGCGCAGGAGTTCAGCCCCCCGCGGCCGGCCGTCTCCGTGAAGCAATCCCCCCGCCCGTTTTTGGCAAGCCCGAGCCCCTCTCCGGGCGCCAGCCCTTTCCTTCCGCTCGCCGCTGCGACCCGCGGTGACCGCGGCCGCGTCCGGGTCCGTCCCCCGGCGCAGCGCACGGGGCCGGACCAGGCACGTGGCAGCCGCGGTCCGGGCGGTCGCTTCTCCGAAACGATGAAATCATTGCAGAGCCATGGACAACGCTCCCGACCCGGGGCTTGAACGCACGCCGGCGGGGAGGCGGGTGGCCCTGGCCTCTGCTGCCCCCGAGCGAACTCAGTCAAACCGCCCTTCCCCCTTCCTGCTTCCCAGGCGGGTGCCGCCGCCGCCACGCTGTGCAGGCGCGCCGCAAGCCCGGACTGAAATTGCTGGGTGACACTTAACTTTCTGAATTCCATGCAGTTGGCTGTGGGTGATATCACCGCCTTGGTGTCGTGTTTCTCCGCCCCTTCGCTTCCAGCGCCCCTCCCCCGACTTTTCTCGCCACTTTGTTTTGCTGAGTTTCTCCACCTTTTTTTTTTTTTTTTTTTTTTTTTTTTTTTTTTGCTGGTTCTAAAAAGCGAGGTGGGGACGTTATACAATCTAGTTGTTTGTATCAGGAGATGTTATGATTTTGTAACAGTGAATACTGGAAAATACTCTTTAGCGTATTTATTTATTTGATTCTACCGTACACAGTACGTCGTCCTGTTTTGCAGTGTTGCGTGATATTATTCCGGAATATTTTAACCAGATATCTAGGTAAATATTTTTTAAGCTTTTGGTTGAATATGGTTTCTATCTAATTTGTATAAATAAGCTCTCAGAAATGGTAAAGAAAGACAAAGTGGCGACCCTTACAGATGCATGAGGATGCATACTTATTGCTACTTTGGGAGAAAAAAAAATCAGTTTTTATGTCAACATAATTGACTCCTTTTGTAGTCCCGAGGTCTTAAGGAGAGATTAAGTAGAATAATATTTCTGAATCCTATAAAAGCTAACTGTCTTAATGTAACTATTGAAACTTCTTATTTCTTTATCCAGCTTCAAGGAGTGTTGATGGTGGTGTTTTAATTTCATAGTGTCCTGAACTGTTTATCTCCAATGAGTAAAGCCAATGCTGGGACTTACTGGGGCCCAAAGATGTTAGTTGGAAGCCTTCTTTAAATGTAAATTATTGACTACGTGTGCCTTCATATTATGAAAGATAATTGAAAAATGCTCTTCTCAAATTGTTAGGACTGGCTCTCATTCTTCAAAGTTTACTTTTACTCATAAAAATTTAATGCAAACCCTTGATCACAGGCAGCACTCCCGAGGTTAACCCATCTTCCCCTTTGAAGCTGTTTGGAAACACAAGGCCCAGTTGTCCACGGTCCCAGGCTCCTTGCAGAATGTGAACAAGCAGCTTTAGAAATGCACCGATGTTGTTTTTGAGATTGCTCAATGGGTGAAAGCAGAGAAATTTCTTCATATAAGCAAGGAAGGTTCTGTTATATAGGGTGACCATATGCATCATTGTCCAAAATCAGAACATACTTGAGAAGGGTCACTGTTTAATACTTACGCTGGGACAACTGGCTTAAACCTTGAATGTCTGGGGCAATCCAGGACACATGGTGACTCAGTTGTAGCTAACAGTAAACAATTAGAGAAACACAGAAAATTTAAAAATCCTTAGATGCACCCAAGGCTCAAACTCACACAGTGTCCAGAGCATGCATGTGTAAAAGGAGGCTTTTCTTTAGCCATTCTTGGACTTTTAAGTGCTGTCTACAATAGTCTTTACTTAACATCTAACACATGCATGGGGGACTGGTAAAAGGCCCGTCTGAATATCTTGGTGTTGAGGTACCAACTAACCTACCTCTTTCCACATACAGAGCCTGTGCTCTCTCGGTAGTTTATTTGTCTTAGCTGAAATTATCATTGCTGTAATTGTTTAGTCCTTACGTGTGCAGGCTCTGTGCTAAGTGTTTCACACACACATTATCCATTCAGTCTTATCACGTGCCTAGTAATATTATCCTAATTTTACAAAGGAGGGAACTGAGGCTTAGAGAAGTTAAGAACTAATCTGAGGACATTCAGCCAGGTGGGAGACAGGCTTGGACCTCCAGAACCCCACTGTGCCATATCAAACTGTCTCTCTACATCTTTCTTTTTTTTTTTAATGAGTCAGTCAAGTATATGAAATAGTTGGTAACTGAGTTTGGAAGCCACAGTTAAATGTTGCATCAGTGTCGTTCTTTATCAACGTCACTCTTTAGAGGTTGGTTCTGAAAGAGTTTGGTGACTTTCAGAAAAATGTATTTGGAGAAAGAGAATTTAACTTACAGCCTCTGCAACAGATACCCTTTTTCTTCCTCCTTAGAAACATACTCTGGGGAAGAAATTGGTCTCTTCAGGACTTGAGTCTTTTGTCACCTCACGTACATTTTGATTCTACATTTTGATTCTCTGTCGGGTGGAACTGTAGCTTGGGTGGAGTTCTAAGCTCAGGGTGGATGAATCCCCGAGGGCAGGTGGGTGGAGGGAGTGTCAGTGTAGAGTGCCGGCTGTGCTCCCTTGGGAAGGTAGCCCTGGGCCTCAGCAGGCCTGCAGACATCACCTGAGCTCCTGCTGTGGTTTTTAAAAAACTCTTTGAGGCTCATTGGTTCTTCAGGGAGTGATGTTTAGCTTTGGGAATAGAAATCGTCATTACGTCTATTTCTTCGTCTACCTGTAGACACAGAGATGAATACAATGTGGTCCCTAATATAATTTGAAATAAATACATCCCATCTAAACCAATGAATGATGGTGGTTGAGAGGAAGTTAAAATTGCATCTAGCTTGGGGAAATAGATGGGGGAGGATTTCCCGGAAGAGGTGCCGTGGAGTTGAGTCCAGTCCAGAGGGGAACTTTGGGAGTAAAGAGAGGTGTGGAATGAAACAATAATTCACAAGAAAAACGCAGATGACCAACAAGCATTTGAAAAGACACAATTTCATTAAATAAATACAAATGAAAATGTTGAGATAAAAGTTTTCTCTAATTAGATTGACAAAATTCAATGAGACGGATATCATCCTACAAGGAAAGGGACATCCTTACGTGTGATTCATTAATATCATCAAGGAATTTCAGCTAATTGAATACTAACCCAGGAGCACAAAGACATTAAAAAGAAAGGAAAAAAAAAAAGAGAGAGAGGAGTGGAATTATGCAGGCACGTTCAGAGACGAATCCCTGGGCTCTGCTGTAACAGAGGGCCTAGGAGGAGAAAAGTGGAGGGTGAGACAGGGAAAGGCGGCTCGTCACAGGCCGAGATCGTGGACTCTGTCCTGGAGGCCGTGGGCCATGTGAGGGCTCTTTAGAGCTGGGAATGGAGGATGAACGCTCTGCTCTGGGAGGGCGGGAGCATGGGATGAACAGGCAGTGGGGAGCGGGTGAGGCGATCACCTAAAAGGCTCTTTGCAGTAGCGGTCACGAGGGTAGGAAAGAACAGAAAGGCCTCGAAACATAAAGGAGACATCGAGGAAGAATCCTCAAAACTGGGAAATAGCAGAGTCTCCAGAGCTAAGGAGCCAGCATGAAAACAAGCATCTCCATGATTCACTGTCCCAGCCCCTCAAATATTAAGAGCATTTCTAACGGTCCCCCTAATATCTCATTCTGCCTGTCTCTAATAAGACTGCTCATGCAGTGTACTTAGGAAAAATACAGGCTAGGTGTCCTGGTAGCACCCTCTATGTGTAGGCCTCACATTAAAATTAAGACCCTTACAACTAATAATTGAGTTCTTGCAAGGGATTACTCTCAAAACTCAAATCATGTTTTGTTTTGTTTTTTTGCGGTACGCGGGTCTCTCACTGCTGTGGCCTCTCCCGTTGCGGAGCACAGGCTCCAGACGCGCAGGCTCAGCGGCCATGGCTCACGGGCCCAGCCGCTCCGCTGCATGTGGGATCTTCCCGGACCGGGGCACGAACCCACGTCCCCTGCATCGGCAGGCGGACTCTCAACCACTGCGCCACCAGGGAAGCCCTCAAATTATGTTTTTAACCACCAACGTAAGTGTATCGTCATGAGGGCACATTCTTTGCGCTAAACAGAATAAGTTTGCCTTTTTATTATTATTACTTTTTTTTTTAAAGTAGTTCTATTATACAAAACCAACAATGCATGTAAGGGCCTCTGGTTCTGAGGGAAACACACACATATATACACATACACTCAGACCTCCTGTGAATATGTCTGAGGCAGTAAGCAGCCAGATGTCCGATCCAGAGGGAATTTCCTGTGCTGAGAGGTACCGTCACTGCATAGAATACAGGCCTGGCTCTCATCAGGTTCAGGAAAAAGCTCTGAGGGAACCCGTGGGGAAAAAATTGAACTTTCTCTCTGTTCAGTAGATAATGATCTTTAGAACAGAGTGAAAAACTAGACTTGTGAGGCGATTATGTTTTATTCCCTCTTCCTCTAACTTCAGTCAATATTTAAAACCGTGCTGCAGATAGATATATGGCACACGAGCTGGGACCACATTCCCAACACAGAGCAGTCATTCAAGTGGGTTTTCCTTGTTGTTTGGGTTGGCGTTCAACCTCTGTTGAGTGGGAATTGGCCCGGAAGGCTGTTGGCTGACTTGGCACATTGCACAGATTGATCTCAATCAGAGCAAGCTGGACTAGCGTTTCTCTTTGCATTGGGTAACACTTGGAAGAGACAGGCATTCGCCACCAGGATGTGCTGGTGAAGATCCTGGTGGTTCTGTGAGAACTATCCTAACTACGAAGGCGTCTTCCACTTCTCTGCCTGGGACCTGAGAACACCGCCCTCTTCAGAGGTCGTTTCTTCCACCGTCGGCAGGGAAGAAAGGGTGTTCGGCCAGTTTGCCCTTGACCAGAGAGAAGAGGGATTGGAGGATTGGGGGAAGGGGCCTTCAGCATCCATGAGCGCGTTCAGGGTAGCAGTTAATGTGTTTCTTGGGCACATAGCAGTGGCTTCCTCATCTATAAGATTGGAATTTGAGGGATGGTTGTAAGGTTTAATTTAGGTAACAGGAAAGTACATAACCCAGTGCCTGACGCATAGTAGGTATACAGTTTTTTCTTCTCTGTACATCAGTCTCCCTCTCCATTAAATTGACTGTTGCTGGCAAGACAGATATTACATGATCTTATTGTCCAAATGGCAGCGGAACAAGAGTTGTACCAGAAGCTCCTCTTGCACTAACATTGATAGGAGATATGAGGTCTCAGCAACCTAATCTCTTTGTTTTTCTTTATTTTTCTTTTTAAAATTAATTTATTTTTGGCTGCATTGGTTCTTCGTTGCTGCGCGGGGGCTTTCTCTAGCTGCAGCGAGCAGGGGCTACTTTTCGTTGCGGTGCGCGGGCTTCAGTAGTTGTGGCACACGGGCTCAGTAGTTGTGGCTCGCAGGCTCTAGAGCACAGGTTCAGTAGTTGTGGCTCACGGGCTTAGTTGCTCCGCGGCATGTGGGATCTTCCCGGACCAGGGCTCAAACCCGTATCCCCTTTATTGGCAGGCAGATTCTTAACCACTGCTCCACCAGGGAAGTCCCAGCCTAATGTCTTCTCTTCCTGACGTTTCTTTCCTTGGAAGGTCCCTTAGTTGTTATTGTTTTGGTTGTGGCTGTTGTTTTAAACATAAAGTTCTACTGCTAGGAACACCACCCCCGGCTGTTACATATTCAGGGTGGAAGTCTTGAATTATCGCAAGCCTTAACTTTTAGCTCCTTTTCATTGATCCCGGTCATTGATCACATCCTGGTCATTGATCACATCATCCTCCTTTTGGAAGGATGAGAAGAAAACAAAACAAATGAGCCAATCAGAGGATTCTGCTGTGATCTGATAGAGGGAGATTTCTCACAACAAGCAGCCTAAACACCTTTAGAAAGGCAGGGAATCGTCACAAGTCTGAGCCTTCTTTCTAAACACACAGTGTCACCAGAGAAACAGCCATCATTCAGCAGCTTCTCTGTTCTCCCTCCCTAGAGCCTAACAAGGTGATGGGACTTCTGTTCATTGGCCTGTGGAAGGAGGCATGGGCATAAGCATCCTTCATGGAGCAGGGTTGATTTTTTTGCTTTCATCTCAGTGGGGTTCAGTACTGTCCTTCAAGTGCTTTTAGTGTGTTCTGTGATGCTTCCAAGTTTCTCTAATATCTAAATGCCATTGCTGAGGGTGCACCTGCAGTGTTTTGTTCAGAAATAGGATAGGACTATTGCAACTGAGCAAAGGTGGAAATGAATTAACATTGGATTTTTTTTCCCCTTAGTGTTCACGTTTATCATAATATTTCTCTTGATCTAAAGTAGAATAACTAATTTTATCAAACACTAACTTTATAAAGTCTGTGAACTGTTTTCTGTGGGGAAAGCGTTTTCAATAAATTAGTAAGTACCTCAATATAAGGTTAAAATGATTATTCTGATAGTTATATCTAAATCAGAAGTGGAATACTACATTTGTAGGAATGCAAATAGCTAAAGTTAATTTGATCTGAGCAACATTTCATAAAAGAAAGCTTTTAACTATACACTGAGTGGTATTTTTTTTTTTTTTTTTTTTTTTTTTGCAGTACGTGGGCCTCTCACTGTTGTGGCCTCTCCCGTTGCGGAGCACAGGCTCCGGACGCGCAGGAAGGCTTGAAACATACCAGATTACTGTTAAACTTAACCCGGGGGGGTTTTTTTTTTTTTTTTTTTGCGGTACGCGGGCCTCTCACTGCCGTGGCCCCTCCCGTTGCGGAGCACAGACTCTGGACGCGCAGGCTCAGCGGCCATGGCTCACGGGCCCAGCCGCTCCGCGGCATGTGGGATCCTCCCGGACCGGGGCACGAACCCGCGTTCCCTGCATCGGCAGGCGGACTCTCAACCACTGCGCCACCAGGGAAGCCCTGAGTGGTATTTTTTTAATGAAAGGAGAAAAAGTAGATATAATTTATTTCAATGAGAGAAACGCCATCAGCAGATATTTAGAAAATAATTGTCCAAATCACTTCATATGACTCAAGTGTCATTGAATTATGTCAGGTACAGTTTTGGGTTTTTAAGCAAGAAGGAAGCAATTGTGGCCTACTTCCCTCCTAACCATTAATTTCCTGGCCCCTGTTAGAAAAAAATTTGGGTTAAGAGGAAAGGAACCTTATTGATTGTGATTTATTTAAGTAGCCATGTTTTAATGTAATATATTCTAGGTAATTCATTCTATGCAGAATCAGATGTAGCAATAAAACAGTGCATTTGTTCATTTTTATTTTATGTTTATGTAATCAATAATACAAATAAAGAGCTTTTTCGTTCTTTATAAGAGAGCTTACCTCCTGTCTCTTCTAAGGGATGACATTCGTTTATCACTTTAGAAGAAATTCTTTTAGGAGAGTAAAGCATTCATTGTGGTGAAATGGTTTGTGTTTTCTTTAATGTCTGTGAGCCATCTGGAAGCCACATTTAAGTGTTTAATGTCCCTGCATTGCACACAGTATTTAATGCTTTTATACCTTTTTCATCCATGACTCAGGTCATTAACCCAGGAGAAAGCCAGTAGATTTAACTGCTGCCTTCATTTTCACCCGCCTCTGCAAAATTAGTTCACCAGAATGACTGGGGAGGCACCAATGAGGTGACTCCTGGGTTTTGCGAAATATGTAGATAATAATAAAAAACCTAAACATTGACTGTAAACGTAAATATAAGCGTACACCAATCGGTGATTTAAAGATCACAGTGTAATAAAGATCACAGTGTAAAATTTAAAGATCACAGTTTAAAGATCACAGTGTAATAATTGTTCTTGATGTTCAAAATCACTGCTTAAATGGTCATGTGGATACTTCTAGCTACATTTAAAGCACAAACCCTCTGAACACAGTGGGTAGAGGGTATATGACAAGGTGATTACTGAATATTCAAAGCTGAAAGATTTTGTAAAGTAAAGCAGTGAGTTCAATGTTAAGCTTAAGTTTAAGCTTGGAGGGACTCGGAGTTCGTGTGTTCATACAATGAGGTGTAGATATTCGGGCAGTCTTGAAGACGTGGCTCTATCCTTTTCAGAGGGCGCCTGGCTAGCAGTGCTCCACATACCATATAATGATGTATGAAGTCGTATTGTATACTCAGATCTAGAACCAGGTAACTTATTGCCAAGACAGTGTGCCATCTCAGCTGTGTTTCCGTTAAGCATGAGAGTTCGGGGACATTAATTCCAAACGTGAGCAGTACCCTGTGGGGAAATACCGGGTCAACTGAAACTCACACTGCAGGTGTTATTATTGAGAATAACTCTCAGTCCCCAGTGAAATATGAGCATGGTTTTGGTTCATAACCTTACACGTGTCTAAGGCCCTCTAATTGTGGACCCGTCCTTTCTAAAGTGTACCTAAGAGCGGAGTTGATGCGGGCAGAGAAACCTTGGTGTTCGCTCTCCCCTCAGGCAGGGAAGGGACCCTTGAGCTGCACGGGGCACTTGCTGGCAGCATCTGAGCACAGATGATGGTGGGTGAGCGTGGAAGATGTTAAGGTTTGCCTTGTGGTTCCCTTTCTCCAGGGCACCTGGATGATGATGGATTACCGCACGGCTTCTGCACAGTCACCTACTCCTCCACAGACAGATTTGAGGGCAACTTCATTCACGGAGAAAAGAACGGACGGGGGAAGTTCCTCTTCTTTGATGGCAGGTAGCCTCATGGTTTTGTTTTATTTTGTTTTGTGGGGGGTGGGGAGTAGGTACCAAATTACTTTATTCGGAGGAATGATATGAATGAGAGAATCTAAGTGAATATTTTAGTACAATTTATAGAAAAAGTCAAAGTAACCCCAACATGCATGTACTGCTTTGGGGACCAGGGATGTCAGTCACCCCCTGTTACTGAACCAAACTTGGGTCTGCTCACCCATGTGCCGTAAAGCCAGTCTGACATCTGGCTGTGGTGAAGGAAAGTGCAGCGTTTAGTGCAGGCGCCAAGCAATGAACCCAGGGCAATTAGTGCTCAAAACACCCGAACTCCCAGATGGGTTTCGGGAAAGCATTTTTAAACACCAGGTGAGGGAGGGGAGTCCCAGAGTGTGTGATCAGCTTGCACACATTTCTCTGCTTGGTTGATGGTGAGGGAACAGGGCGGTGTCACAGGGGTTAACATTACCAGTAGGTCTGTGGGCTACATAGTCATGACCATGTATGACCTCAAGTAGTTAATTTCTTCCATCTGGTGGTGGTTTTAGCATCTGCAAAACAACTCCGGAAATGTGCATCAGCTCCTGTTATCTGGGTACTTCAGAGAGGAGCTCCAGCAGAGGATATGGGTGAGGGGTCTGTCCCGGGAAGGTCCCAAAGCGTCCTGCTTAGTTACACCTCCATGGCTATGGCCTAAGACTCAGCTCTGCCATCATTGCCTCTAAGGGTGTGCTTGTCAAAGAGAGCCTCTGCTGTGCCGGATTCAGGGACCCCCTTCTTGCACAGATTGGTTAGGTGGTCATGCAGGTCTTTGATGGATTTCACCTCTTCGTTCAGATAATGAGTCTCCGTAAAGTCACACAGGTGGAGATCGTTTTTGTCAGGGTCCACTGTGTGTAGTTCCAGTAGTGGCTGATTGATGCTCTTTTCCAAGTGTAATGCACACTCAGTCTGTGTTCAGCACACTCTCAGACATCATGGTCCAGTTTCTTGATTTCCTTTTGAAAGAAGATTCAGCCACCTCTTTGGTTCTGCAGCTTCATAATTTTCTCAGCATATTCTCTTTCCTCCTGAGATTAGTCAAGAGACTATTTAGCAAAGTTCTTCAAAGCCACGTCGTCACGGTCCAAGCAGTAAGATGGGTAGATATAAGGAGAGGTACAGCTCCAGACTCACAGTGTTCTAAATGCTTGTCTTTGGGATGACTGGACATTGTGTGTGATACCTTAATGCTGATGTCATAACTAGTATTTCCTATGTTCTACCACTAGTTAAAATACTTTTCACGCAGGGTTCTTTTACCTTGCTTTTACCCCCCCCCCCCCCCCCCC
>NW_006769244.1:1048892-1066979 GCF_000442215.2 Lipotes vexillifer
CCCCCCCCCCCCCCCGTATGAGAACGCTGTGAGGCAGAAGCTTCTCACCCTCTTGAGATAGGTGGAAATAACTAGGACTTTTCTCTTTCAAGAAGAGATGGGGTTGCATGGGCTCAGCTTTCCAACAGTGACTTTTAAGCCGTGTCAGCTTCAGAAATGAAAAGTGGTCGTGTGAATTTCTCCAGCATTTAGAGGAATTCAGAGCCATGGAAGGACTAGCTCTTTTCATACCACTTGACTGGGTAATTCAGAAATGGATTTAGCTAAAGCAGGTTATAGGATTCTGTGGGACACAGCACCGCTTACTGTAAACTCCTGACATTGGTGATAAGCTGAAGCTTCCTTATTCCTTGGAATTCCTTCAGGAAAGAAAACGTCTAAGCTGATAGTTGAAGGGTGATTGCAGGGACTGGCTTGTAACCCACAATCCCCTTTCTGTAGGTGGAATGAGTCGCTTTTTAAAAATATTAACAGGTCCTCAGGCTCTCAATTATCTGATAAAAAGAGGGGTGAGGAAAGCAATAAAAACCTATCAGAGAACTTTTGTAAATTTTTATTTTAATTCCAACCTTCTCTTTCCCATTGTCCTCAACCCCACACCCCACCTCTTTTTAGCAGAAATTGGTTTCCAAACTATTCATGTTAAATGGTTGAATATTCTGCTTCCTTTCTTCTGCCCTGGTGGATAACTGAGTCCCGTAGCTGCCTCTTACTCGATTTGGTATCAGTGCTTTCTTCTCTCACGATTCCTTTAACCTGTCCAGAAGGAAACTTTTCCTGCCTCACTTCCATAGAAGTTTATTTGTAACTCTTTTCTGGAAAGTGTCACTGTTTACCTCATGCAATTATTCTTTTATTCATTCAGCAAATATATATTTATATAAATGTCTTCTTTCCCCTACAGGAGAGAGGTTTCCTGGAGGGCACAGTCTGTATCCGTTCCATCTTCTATGCTTCATAGCACTTTCTGTTAATTTGGTATTTAAAAAAAAAAATTCTTGCTGAATGAGGATGGGAGATGAAAAAGAGGGTAGAATTCACACACACACACACACACATACACACACACACACGCAAGTGCACACGCTGATGTTTTAAATCTCATAGTTTGAAGGTCATACCCAGTGACTGACTGACTCTAGGAAAACAGTCCAGCAGGCTTCGTTGAGTTTAGTATTGGTTACTGGCTCGCTTCACAGACCTGAGACTCAGCGAGCTGAAGGGCTAGGCTGAGCTTCCCAACCAGTGTGTCAGGAATGAGCCCTGCGGGGCTGAGTGGGGCCTGAGACTTCCCAAGCGCCTCCCTCCCTCCCTGTGTCAAGCCAGTCACGTCTGGCTCTGACCAGCTTCATCCAGTTTGCCCAGTGTGTTGTACAAATGCCGTGATCTGCATGGGAGTCATGACCAGGGAAAGCTGGAGCAGTGGCTGAGGCTGAAGCACTAGGCCAGTAACTATCTGTGGAATAGAAAGAAATTCATTGCCTTCCTTTTTTCTTTCAGAGGCACGAATTCACTGGTTTTTATACCTACCACTCAAACACCTGGAGAGACTTGGGTCCAATGGTAGACTCAAAGAGTGGTGGTGTTAGCAAGGACCTGAAAAGTTTACCCTTGTTAATACCTTGAGGGAAGAAGGTCAGTATCACTGCTTTTATGACATGGGATGACGCAGTGTGGTGACAGTTTCTCAAAAGGTCCTCGTCGCCTTCATTTGTAAGCCCAGTGATGATCATGTTATGAGACACCTGCTAAAAGGATTGGCGGAAAAGTTAGTGAGTGAGTCTTATGACTGAAATAAAGGCTGTGGAATCTATTAGATCTTTCTAAGGGGGACGCAGGAAGTGGTCATGGAGAAGTCAGTCAGCTCTAATGAAGCAGCAGCTTAGTTTACACTGCTCTGTGAATTTTCCTCCCTATTACTGCTCCCCATTTTTAGGGTCTGATGTATTGGGTAGAACAAAGTGGGGGCTTGCCTGGTGGCGCAGTGGTTGAGAGTCTGCCTGCCGATGCAGGGGACACGGCTTCGTGCCCCGGTCCGGGAAGATCCCACGTGCCGCGGAGCGGCTGGGCCCGTGAGCCATGGCTGCTGAGCCTGCGTGTCCGGAGCCTGTGCTCCGCAGCGAGAGAGGCCACAGCAGTGAGAGGCCCGCGTAGGCTGCTGAGCCTGCGTGTCCGGAGCCTGTGCTCCGCAGCGAGAGAGGCCACAGCAGTGAGAGGCCCGCGTAGTGCAAAAAAAAACACAAAAAAAACAAAAAAAAAACCCAAAGTGGGCACTCAGTGCTTTTACAGGAGGCTTTAGTCTGGAAAAATTCCTCCCAAAAGGGTGACATCAAGGTTTTGAAATAACAGTTGAGGAAACAGAAGGTTTATGGTAGAGTTTTTAAAAGTTGTTCAAACCTGTAGTACTCGCTTATGTTCTCGTCAGAGGCTTTCTTTGCAGTTACAGGAGGCTGTGTTTGGAAAATTCTAGTGTAGTGACAGAAGATTTGGCCTGATGCATTCTAATCTTATATAAAACCTGATTGCGATTTTTCTTTTTAACTAGAGACATGATTCATATTACAAAAGGCTGTACATATTTAACATATACAACTTCATGAATTTGGAGTTAAGTATACGTTCATGAAACTGTCACCACAATCTATGCGATAGACTGGGTGTGTGGTTTATGAGAATGTTTCAAACAAATAAAAATTTATATCAAGAAAGTTCTGGAATCACTTTTCCCCTTTACATAGGATATGATAGACCTGAATAAGAATTTTAAATATTCAGATCACCAGGAAAGATGGCCTGGAAAAACAGACGCAGAATTTTTTTTTTTTTTAATTACATAGGTAGCAAATACTTGGTAGAAAAAAGAACTTCAAGAAATACAGAAATGTATAAAGTGAACATGCTCCCCCCTTTTTTCTACCCCCATCCTCAGGTCACAGAGGTAAACCACTGTTGTCAGAGAATTTAAGCATCGTATTCTCTGCCACCACTGTTGGCAGAGAATACTTGAGGTAAAATAAGGAACTAACTCTCTATTTCTAAACCAGTTTAAATAGCCAAAATGTACATTTTTACCTTTTTACTACTGTGTCAGCTTCAGAAGCTTCAGAATGTTCGTTAGTTTTGAGATCTTTTTTTTTGTTTGTTTTTTATAAATTTACTTATTTATTTATTTGTGGCTGCGTTGGGTCTTCGTTGCTGCGCGCGGGCTTTCTCTAGTTGCAGCGAGCGGGGGCTGCTCTTGGTCGCGGTGCGTGGGCTTCTCATGGCGGTGGCTTCTCTTGCTGCGGAGCACAGGCTTCAGTAGTTGTGGCTCACGGGCTTAGTTGCTCCGCGGCACGTGGGATCTTCCTGGACCACGGCTCGAACCCGTGTCCCATGCGTTGACAGGCGGATTCTTAACCACTGCACCACCAGGGAAGCCCTACACATCTCTACTTTTTATACTAATCCCAGATTCTGGATGTTCATGTTAATGTATTTTTTTTCCTGAATTGTTCTCACCTCAAACAAGATTGGTGGATGTAAAGACAATTTAGCAGGACTTCTCGAAATCTTAGAATGGTAACAAGAAAGAGATATTTCAATGCAGATTGGCTTTAGGCTGTGAGATATTAGGGCATCATGTGGTTTTTAGCCTAATTATGAGATAGAGATAAGTGAATTCATTCAGGTTTTTTTTTTTTTTTACATTATTGATGCTTCCTCTGGACATGCCAGTTAGATTTCAAGATATTATTTGCTACTCCATGACTTCATCTTCCTCTGCCCAAGTCATCTTCTGATGTTGATTTGCTCCACTAACGAATCCAGCTAAGCGGGCTCCTTGTAGTTGATCATTGACCAGGTAACCTAAGAGAAGCTGCCCATCTGATGAGCCACTGAGAAGGCTGATGTTTTCCAGGTGACAGGTCCATGCAGGAGTTCTTTTGTCTGGTTTTTAGAAAGTGCTTGGTCACATTTTAGAGAAATTGGAGCTGGGACTCATGTATCCCAACCTCCCACACAAGGCAAAAGTCCCTTCTGTATTGCTTTTGTTGGAACCAGGCTCAACAAATACATTCATCTGTATTCTAAGGAACAGTTCTGATCAAGGAAAAGATTTCTGTGATGTATAAGAAAGGGAGAGGGAATGAGGTGGATAACTTTGAATACCTACCATCTGCTGAAACGCTGGACATGTAATCTGTGAAGTAGATTTTAGAATCCTTTTTTGTTGTACTTATGAAGAAACTAAGGCATAGAGAGAAGAAATAACTTGCCCCAGGTGACCTCGTTGGTAAGAGCTGGAGCTGAGATTCAAGCCAAGTTGAACTGGAAGTTTGTACCCTTTGACCAGCATCTCCCCGTTTCCCCATCCTCCAGCCCCTGGCAGCCACTGCTCTACTCTCTTTCTATGAGTTAGGCTTTTTTAGACTCCACATATTAGTGGGGACATACAGTATTTGTCTTTGTCTGACATTTCACTTAGCATAAGGTCCTCGAGATCAAGGATGGATTATTATTGTTATCATTATTACTATTATATTTTATTACTGCTGTTACTATTATTATCCGTTGATAACAATGGCCAGCAGGGTTTTCTCAGGGTTTATTTTTGGAGAACAAAACTAAATTTCACTAATTGCTCTTCATATATTTTACTGTTATCTTGAGTCTTTATAACAATCAGAACCTACGGACTCAGATCTTCTATTAAAGGATAAGAAACTTTGAAGATAGTGCACTGGATTACATGGAAGCATCACAGAGCTCCATTCAGTTTGCTTGTCACATCTTGGAATAAGGAGAAGTTTCTCGTTGCATATAGCCCCAGCAGATGATTTGGGTTTGTTATTGATATTCTTCTTTACTTAGTTTTCAAGATTTTAAGAGATAATATGTAGTATAATGTTATATGTCAGTAATATCTCAATTTAAAAAAAAGAGATAATATATATTGTCATATAACTAGTTCTTAAGACAATGTTTTAATACTAAGAGTCACAATTTAATGTGGTTAGAGACCACATTTAAAGTAAAATGGAATTTCAAAGTAAAATGATCATTCATTTAAAATTTCCCTCTTGATTCTATACCAGACAAAAGAAAGGCAACACAGTGGGGGAGGCAACAGAGTTTATGCCTCAGGAGCTGGAAAGCCCCAAACCTTCTAGAGTCCAAAATATGAAGGAAAAGCCAAAGCTGTTTAGTCTCCTAAGAACACTTTTGTGTATTCAGATATTAAAGAGAATTTTAAAATGAAAATAGTTGAATAGATTGCAGCTGTATCAGTCTAGGTAAGCAATTATAAAAATTTTTTATTTCTTTGTAAGTGAGATTTTCTCATTTAATTTAATACTGGAAATTTAAGTACAAGAGCTTTGATAAAACAGATGAAAATGGTCTGTGTATATGGAAAGAAAGAAATCTAATTAAAATTGATTTTTAAATTTTCTCCATGTTTTGGAGTTATTTGATTCAGATGCTGGTACCAGAAAAAATCAAACCATTTTTGCAGCTTCTTAACATACTAAAAAATCTGCCAAGATGTTGAAAGAAATTTTAAGAAAATACAAGTCAAGAACATTGTGTATGATATGATCCCCTTTTTTGTTAAAAAAAAAAAAAACCACCACACAGGTGGGAAAATGCTTAATATATAAATGGAAAAAAGTCTTAAATGGTAAATGCCAAATTGGGTAAGAGTACTGGGAGTTTCTACATCTTTGTAGTATTTGATTTGTTTGTTCATTTTACAATGAAGACATAGTACTTTTTTCACTTAAAGAAGCATTTATTCCATCCTTCCCTCAGACAGAGAGAGATCTTTCTTACTTGTGTGTGTTTTTTTTAAAGTTATATATATATATATAATTTATTTATTTTTGGCTACGTTGGGTCTTTGTTGCTGCGCGCAGGCTTTCTCTAGTTGCGGTGAGCAGGGACTACTCTTCATTGCGGTGCGCAGGGACTACTCTTCATTGCGGTGCGTGGGCTTCTCATTGCGGTAGCTTCTCTTGTTGCGGAGCACGGGCTCTACGCACATGGGCTTCAGTAGTTTGTGGCACAAGGGCTCAGTAGTTGTGGCTCACGGGCTCTAGAGCGCAGGCTCAGTAGTTGTGGCGCACGGGCTTAGTTGCTCTGAGGCATGTGGGATCTTCCTGGGTCAGGGCTTGAACCCGTGTCCCCCGCATTGGCAGGCAGATTCTTAACCACTGCGCCACCACGGAAGGCCTTACTTTTTTTTTTTTTTTAAAGTAGATTTAGAGCAGTGTTGTCAGTTTCTTTGACTATTCCAGTGTCTCATAACTATTTCCCTGATGCTGCTCTTTTAAGCCAAGTTTCTCAGTAGAAAGCTCACCATCATGTACATGAAAGTGCATGCTTAATAATAATAGCTGTTATTTATTCGAGCAATCATTATGTCCCAGATCATCTTCTAAGCACTTAATATGTATTAACCCATGTAATTTTTAATAACCCTATTAGCAGCTGCAGTTTACAAATGGAGAAATAAAGCATAGCGTTTAAGAAACTTTCCTAACTTGCAGACTGTATGCACATACGCTTCATATAAAGAATCCTCCCTGCACTTGAGAAATACTCTTAACATCCTTATGTTCCCTCTCAATTTTCTCTTCTCAAAGCAAGATTATCCCAGTTCCACTCTTTCATTTAGGAAATATCACTTGAAGATATGCTGTGTTTCTATGTTAGGGAGGAACACATAATGCCTAATTTGTTCCTGTAAAGGGCTTACAATCTATTTAGAGAAATAGGACCCATAAGCTGATCATGGATAAAGACGTGGCACATCCTGTACTAGTCCATGACTAGGCTTCGGTGACTGTGGTTGCAGAGGTCAAGGTAGACTCTGTGGGAAGTAGGGCTCCATATGGAGGATGGGGAGGCTCTGGGGAGGCCAGTGATGAGAACACCTTCCTCCACAACACAGCTGCCAATCCCGTTTCAGCAAAGGAAGATTAGAAAGTTATTCCTCCATAGCTGCTTCTCAGATGTGACCAGATATTAATGATTGAGTTGCTACAAAATAGAGCCATTTTCTCATAGTCGATTTCTTTCTGAAATAGAAAAAGACCAGAGGTTGGAGAATATTCATTCTTTTCCCAAAGTCATTTTTGTTTTGAATTTAAAAAAAGGAAAACGTGACCCGTAACTTTTTTTTCCTGAATGTGTCCTCAGGGATTTTAAAAGTTTGGTTACATATGTTTTAAGGGAAGAGGCAGGGAAAACATAGTATAGGAGCTAAGATACATAGATGTGTGCTTGGGGCCAGTGAATAAACTAATGTGAGCAGAGGATTCTAGAGCGGGAGTCGTCAAACTTTTTCTGCCTGGGGTGAGATAGTAAATATTTTAGGCTTCTTGGGCCACATTCGGCCTCTGTTGCAACTATTCAACTCTGCTGTTGTCATATGAAAGCAGCCACAGAGGATACGGAAAGGAATGTTCATGGCTGTGTTCCAGTAAAACTGTATTTACAAAAACAGGTAGCCGGCCATGGTTTGCCAGCCTCCTCTGGAGGAAAAAGTTAGAAAGAAAGGTGGTGCCTTTAACACCAGACTAAGAAGCTTTTATTTCCTTTGAAATAAAATGATTTCAAAGCCTTATCATTTTTTATTGCCCTGGAGACCCCAGTTCATGTGATAACATGCCCCCTTTTTGTTATCAGATTCCATCCAAGCTACCAAAAAAATGTACCAAGGAAGCTAAGCTGTTTCCTCAGGCAGGGGCTGGAAAACAATGCAGTAAGTTTTGCTCTCCAATACCTAAGAACTTGCATTTGGGAGTCTTATGTTCGTTGAGCTATGGAAAGAGCAGTTTGTTCTTAGGATTATGATACTAATAAGGGTAGGTTCTGCTCTGAGGGAGGGCGGGACAAACTACGGGGCATGACCTGGGGGAAATATGTGCAAACCCACATGACTGGTTAACCCATTCGTGAGACCCATGCCTTGTAGATTTCATCATAAACCTAAGAAACATTGGCAGACTAGTCTGTCAGGGGATAATTCTGCCCAAACATACACAGTAACATTTTGAATGCTGCTGAGAATTCAAAGTCAATAGGGTCACCAGGTTTAGCAAATAAAAATCCAGGGCACCCAGTTAAAATAGTTCAGATAAGCAACGAAAAATATTTTAGTAAAACTATATCCAGTTCAATATTTGGGACATACTTAGGCTAAAAAATTATTTGTTGTTTATCTGAAATTGAAACTTAACTGAGCATATTCTGTTTTATCTGGCAATCCCCAAACTGAGGATAGATGATTAAATAGTTTTTTACCCTGTCTATTGCATCATTATGTCAGTTGATTAGTAATCCTTCACCAAGGATTTCTTTTTTTTCATGGCGGGAGTCTAATGACAGTCGAATCCCCTTAATTCCGACCTCACTGACATAGAATTTTGATTATTGATGCAAGGGCTGTGCTAAAGTGCACCTTTTTCTCTTCATGAATTTACTAGGCCTGTTTATCATTGATAGTACAAACAAAACTGAAAGAGAACGATTTATCTCCTTGGGAGACTACAAATAGTATAATTACAGTGTAATCAGAGGCTATCGTTATTTAGACTGTGCTTTTCATTTAATAATTACAGATCATTCTGTCATTCATTAGAGCAAGACAGCACTTTTCCAGGCAGACTCAGGTTGCAGCCACCTCGGTCCCCATGGCCCGCTTTGGGTCCCACCTGTCCCCAGTACCTGTCTCCTGGTTTTGTGTTTGTCTTGTTCACCATGCTTTCTAGATCCTCACGTGACGCTCACTACTTGAAGGCACCCTGTAAATGTCTGTTAGTTGAATTAATGAATGAGTGTTATCTGCACATGTTAAAATAATCAAACAGTCTTTGTTGCTAAACATCTTACTTTTTAATTGTAAAAAATAATTTGAGCTGGTCTTTCCCCTCATTCCAGATTTCAGTTCATGAAGGGAATTTTTGGATAAAGTTAGTTTCATTGCATAATGGCCTTTGCGAGGCTGACACTGAAAACATGTATTGAAATTCCAGAAGTGTTTTATGAGGAGAGAAAAAGGTTCTTGTAAAATCACCATGAGCACCCTTGTGAGCTTTCTTCTGTTCTAGGACGACGGGTCTCAGACTTTATCAGGCTGCTAATGATATTAACAAGGTTTAGCGGGCCATCTTCCTTACTTGCCCCTATTTCCCTTGATCGCACGCACACACAAGTAAATCCCCATATATCTTCCAAAGAGATGGACGGGGATACTTTTGACTGGATACCAGTTATGGTTGTCACCGATAAATAATGCATTAATGGCTTAAGACAGATAGGCAGACATCTACACGTTCTAAACCACATTTGTATTACTAGAGACCACTATATACAAGCCATCTGAAAGACCCTTGAGAACTCTCAGTGAATTCTGGACCACTCTTGAGGGAAATTAAGCATGAGTGGTTTATGTGTGGAAAGGGTGGTTTATGTGTGGAAAGGGTAACACCAGAATTTCTATTGTCCGGTATTGGTTGGCATCTGGCCTTGGAAACATACTTAGATGAGGCTTGTTCTTTTCCACCTGTGGCTTCTTCTGTATTTCCTCCAGTAGAGAAATTGGATTAATAGGAACCAGGAGATTAGGAATTAAATCTCCCTCTCAGTATCTAATCCTACCCACATCTTGGGAGTATTTTTCCTAGCAATCTCGGAGAATTCAGGAGGCTGTACTGAATACAGGCCAGCATCGGAACAGAGCTGGGTGTGGTGTGATCCTTTCTGTTAAGAGAGTTGAGTCACTGTCTGACTCTTCTCTTTTGTTCTGCCTTCTCTCACAGCACCCTGGAGGGATATTATGTGGATGATGCCCTGCAGGGCCAGGGAGTTTACACTTATGAGGATGGAGGAGTTCTCCAGGGCACATATGTAGACGGAGAGCTGAATGGACCGGCCCAGGAGTACGACACAGATGGAAGACTGATCTTCAAGGGACAATATAAAGATAACATTCGGCATGGAGTGTGCTGGATATATTACCCAGTAAGCCTCACGACTGTTCATTTTGCTGGAAAGTAACGAGTTTTAAGACAATGCTTCGAGTCTTCCCAATGAATAACAAAATGTATTCTGTATCTTAGGAAATGTGAGGCTGTGAAACTTGAGAGTCGGTAGCTGAAGCCAACAGCTTAGGGGGATATCCTCTCACTGTTTCACTATTGACTTAGATTGTTGTGCTCCGATCTACTATGAATTCCTCCTCAGGGTGGCTTTGGAAGGGAATGATTAGTCATGATGAAAACAAACTGGGACAAACTGGTTTGATTGTACCACTAACAAAGACAAAAATATATTGCTTTTTAGAAATATTCCTTTGGGATATAGAAAGAGATGGTGGAATGTCTCGTTGTTGCAATTAATGTTATTCTTTCTCATATGTAAGAACTAATCCAGCAATTTCCCATCTTTTTGGACTTACTACACTATTGTTACTTGATTTTACAATCCTACTCCCTGCTTTCTGGTTTATCTTGCTTAAATCAAGGTGATTAAAATTAACTTGCCTTTGAGTATTTAATAACATTTTATGATCTTTCTGGAGCTGACTAGAGCAGAAAAATGTGGCAAAACCCATGGCTGGGAATTAATGCTGTAATTTTTGTTTGCATTTCAAATACATCATCTGTTTATAGTGAATTTCCAGAAAATGTTTCAGAAAATAAACCTGAGGAAATATTTTATCTAATATTTTATTTTGTCCAGAGCTTAAGTCAAAATACGGTTTTTTTCCTTACTCTTAACCGTATCCTCTTAATGATTTAAAAGTATTAATAAAAACATATATAACAAGAAGAGTAGTCCCAGCTAAATCTATTTACACGTTATTGTTCCTAAAAAATAAGTTATACTCTAGGCATAAGAAAAAATATTGTAAAACATTTTAAAAAATAATTACGAAAGCATTTACACATTCTCTCGGTAGGATCTGCAGTAGCTCACAAGTCCTTTCAGTTACAGAGGGAGAAGAGATGGAGGTACTTACCAGTTAGGAAGCCTGAAACTTTCATTGCTTCATCAGTAGGCAGGATAAGCTTCCTGCTGCCCAGTGCTGGGGAGCTGCTGATATGACAGTGAACCTTGAAGCCTGGGAATGTGGAGTTCCTCAGGAGGGTGGGTCTAGGAAAGAGGTAATGGATTACGGGATTCTCCCACTACCTGTCATTTTACTTGTGACTATGATCAATTTAAGTCCCTAGAGGAGATCAACGATGAACTGAGGTGAATGGATCCGATTGGCTCAATGTAGTTGCATTTTGAAACCTAGAATGCGCAGCTGCCTTTTAGCCTTCCGCCTTAATCACTGTCTTTTAAAGCACCGAGAGAAGACTCTGCCTTAGGAAGGAAGAAGCACTAGGGAGTTACAGGCTTTAAAAATCAACTTGGTTGATAACACTTTGTATATAGTATCTGTTGGCATTTGGGGTTGGGGCTGGGGGAGGCTGGTAATCACACCCCACTGCTCTGCTCTCTGGACTGAGAATCAAGAAATAGACGTAGGTATCAGGGATCAGGATGTTGGTTTCATTGTGGCGGAGTTGGACTGGAGATGTGGCCTGGGCTTCTACTCTTGCCCCTCTGAACTAAACGGATGGGCCAGCTGCCCACAGAGCAGCTAGAAAGCTGCAGGTTTCCCTGGGGGAGTAGGGCTGGCTGGGGGAGCTTCCCCAGGGAGAGGAGAGGAATGAGAGGGGAGCAGGTGCAGCCTGTGGGCACTGCCAGTTCCCAGGACAGGTGAGCGAAAGTGCAGAACACATGAGAGCAGCAGCGTTATGCTGTTAACCCCTACCCAGTAGAGTTGGGTATCAGTGGGTGTCAGATCCTGCTTTCTCACTAATCAAGTGAACGATTTCTCCTCCCAGGAGGGGGAGCCACTGAGCAGAGGAGAAAAAGGAACAGTTTCTTCCCCAGCACCCCTGACACGGCCAAGAAGGAAGTGTTTGTGACATGACATCAAAGCAGGAACAAGGGGAGGCAAAAATAATGATCCTCCCTACAGGATTTGTAAGCTCACCCTAAGGACAGTTTATTTCTTTCAAAATTTGACCTTGAAACAGTGATGGAAAGTTGTTAATTAAAAACTCATAACTCCGGGCTTCCCTGGTGCTGCAGTGGTTGAGAGTCCGCCTGCCGATGCAGGGGACACGGGTTCGCGCCCCGGTCCGGGAAGATCCCACATGCCGCGGAGCGGCTGGACCCGTGAGCCATGGCCGCTGAGCCTGCGCGCCCGGAGCCTGTGCTCCGCAACGGGAGAGGTCGCAACAGTGAGAGGCCCGCGTACCGCAAAAAAAAAACAAAACCCAAAACCTCATAACTCCTTTTGGAAAAAAAAGAAGAATCTCTGCTTTATCATTCTAGACAAATAAAATCATTTGCCCCCAAAACTGGAAGTTTAAAGCACATAAGGGGGAAGAAAAACGTGAGACCCTAGAAAGACAGAATCCTGTTCTGAAGAAATAGTCATGTTGATGGCTTATATTAGTTACGGCATATAAGAAGCATAAATACTCTAACACCATTCAGCTCAGTCACTGAAAGCCTGAAGGCAGATCTTGCAAAAAGTATCATCCCCGTTCGGGCTGGGTTGTTAAGAATTAACTCGGGGAGGAGGAAGAACAATGATACGTCGCTAATGCACTTTATCCGTGAAAAATGCTTCCAAGTATTTTTCTTTCTATGGAAGTGCTGTGATTCATTTTTTAATTGATAACCTTTTTTCTCCAAAGAGCAATTGGACTACGATGAACTGTAGAAATCCTGTACCTGGTGGTATTTCTTCCTGCTGTCTCTCTGTAAATAGCATTTGGAATCACTTAAAAGTCATCCCACGTCACTGACTTTCAGTAGCTGCTTCTAGAACCTTTCAGTTGGGGGAATATCCAAGCTTTTAGAAGATGTCATGGGCTTACTAGTCTTGTGTCAGACTCCACGAAGGTCTTAGATTTTTAGTTATACCATAAGGACCTTCTGCATGGGGAAAAAAAAAAAGGAAACATCTCTTGCACCCTAGATTTTTAAAAATTATTTATTGCTTTTAGTATCCCAATTCAGTTTTTAAAATATTTATATCACCTACTGTATCCCTAGCACTGGTACTAGGATACAGAATTCTCTGATAGCCTCTGCCCTAAAGCATTTAATGACCGTTTGGAATGAAGCAAATGACAGTTAAAGAGGAAGCACAGCTGACTCCTCTCCTGGAAGGAGGGAGAAGGGAGAAGTTAATAAAGACGAGTGGGAAGAAAGAAGCGATGGGGAAGGGCGTAGAATTTAGTTGATCTTTTTTCACTTTTCCTTCTAACTCCAAAAAAAGTGATGGTATAGAATTCTCAGAAAGGCAGTGTCCACAAGTCCTTTTGTTTATCCCTTAGAAAGTGCAGATGACTCTCATTACTCATGTATACTGAACTAATTCTTAAGTACCTTTGAACTAAAGATTTTCTTAATAGACCAGAAATCCAGAATTCAATATTTGAGAAGTGAAATCTTAGGAATAGTAAGACTGTCCTGCTACCTCATCACATTTGATATTGCCCCAAAGTAATCCTTAGTTACATTTCCTTTCGACGATTGTAACTTACATCACAAATACAACATGTTTGTTTCTTAGATAACAAACCAAGTTAGAGTATCAATAGCTTACCCAAGGATTATAAAGCACAACTCCATCTTTGAGTCTCTAAATCAGGCTATATGCCCCCTGTGCATATAACTTATAGGGGACTGGATGGGGAGGGGAGAGATGCATCATGCTTTTCACGCTCATGTGAAAAGCTCTGCGTTCTGAAACTGTTATGATCCATGTTAGTGCTGTTAACGACGGCAGTGCGCAAGACAAATGTCTTGAACTCATGTCATATAGATAAATACTATATATAATATTTTCTGGTTTTGGGTTTCTCCCATCAGGATGGAGGCAGCCTTGTAGGAGAAGTAAATGAAGATGGGGAGATGACTGGAGAGAAGATAGCATATGTGTACCCTGATGAGAGGACTGCCCTGTATGGAAAATTCATTGATGGAGAGATGATAGAAGGGAAACTGGCTACTCTTCTGTCCACTGAAGAAGGAAGGCCTCACTTTGAACTGATGCCTGGAAGTAAGTTGAATCTGCTTCAGACGGGTTGCTCTAATTCCAAAACGGGTTGTTGCGGCTTAAGAGAAGTTAATTTCTTTGTCTAGTCTGGTGTATTAGCTTGGCTGCATAACAGATACCTCAGCATCTCAGTGGTTTACAACAGCAAACACAGATCTGCTAAGCAACTGTACTCGACTGGTCCAGGTGGGGCGTGGCCAGGCCAGGCTGGACCTGAGGCTTCTAGTCAGCTCTGAGTCTGTTCCATGTCTTCATTCTGGGCCCAATCTAAAGGGACAGTGGTGGCCTGGGTCAGTTTTCTCAGGTGGTCACAGGAAGCCAGAGCATGAGAAGACACCTATGATGCCTCTTAAAGCCTCAGCTTGGAACTGACACAAAGTCCCTTTCACCCTCTTTTCATTGGTCAAAGCAAGTCACATGGCCAAGGTGGACATCAGTGAGACAGGGTAATATACACCGTGCACTTTAGTGGCAGATGCTAAAAAGTCATCTGACAAGGGCATAGCTGTATAATTCTAACGCACAGGAGTGAAGAAATGACAGCAGTAATTTAATCAGTTTTAAATATTATATCTCAGGGAAAAAAACTTAACAGTTTAATGATTTAACTGATAAAGAATCAAATTAGGGCTTCCCTGGTGGCGCAGTGGTTGAGAGTCCGCCTGCCGATGTAGGGGACGCGGGTTCATGCCCTGATCAGGGAAGATCCCACATGCCGCGGAGCGGCTAGGCCCGTGAGCCATGGCCGCTGAGTCTGCGTGTCCAGAGCCTGTGCTCCACAACGGGAGAGGCCACAACAGTGAGAGGCCTGCGTACCGCAAAAAATAAAAAAAAAATTTAAAAAAAAAGAATCAAATTAGGTAGATCTCCAGGTTGGTACAGATTGTAATGCTGATTCAGCCTGAGCTCTGACTGGGAAAGATAAATGCACATTGGCACCCGGGCCCTCTTCAAAGTCTAGCATCTTCTTGGAAGGACATATTCCATACGTGAATGAGCCTATTGGAATCAATGATAGAAAACATCCTGTTTCCTTTTAGAAGTACAGAATGGCACACCAAACTTTTTTTCTGAGTATAAAATTATTTCTTGTAGTAAATCTGGAAAATATACAAAGAAAAAAATCAAGATTTTGTATTTTCAGTGGCACAATATTAAGAAAGCTAAATCGGTCTGATTCCTTGAAATGTGCATATATGTATTTCCAATCCAAGTTAAGCTATAAGGAGAATAAAGTAGAAAAGATAATACAGGAACTTCCCTGGTGGTCTAGTGGTTAAGTCTCCACACCGTCAATGCAGGGGGCCTGGTCAATCCCTGGTCCGGGAACTAGATCCCACATGCCGCAACTAAAGATCCCGAGTGCCGCAACTAAAGATCCTGAGTGCCTCAACTAAAGATCCTGCATGCGGCAACTAAGACCTGGCGCAGCCAAATAAATAAATAAATATTTTTTTTAAAAAAGAAAAGATAATATATTTAGGCATTGATAGGCCTAAATAATATTTAGCTGTTTGGATTGGAAGGAGATTCTCCAAAGGGTGGTAGTCCAAAAATAGGAAGCCTAGCACTTTACATTTAGGTCCAACTTGGGTTGTTATAAATGTCTCTGGTTTTGTTTTTTTAAGTTAAAAATTGAGGCATTTTAAATGCAATATGGGATTCTGGATAGGATCCTGGAACAGAAAAAGGACATTCGTGGAAAAACTGGTGAAATCTGAATAAAGTCTGGAGTTCAGTCAATACTAACGCAGCTATGTTGGTTTCTTAATTTGGACAAATGTACCATGTAACACAAGAAATTAACATTAGGAGAAGCAGTGAGGGGCATTGGGAACTCCTTGTACTATGTTTGCAACTTTTCTGTAAATTTACAATCATTCCAAAATGAAGGGTTTTTTAAGTGTAACAGTAATCTTTGAACTTCAAACTCTGATATCTGCACTCTTCACATCCATTCCAAAAGGAGACAGTGTTATAATGTTTAGAGATGAGGAGACTCCAGCTAGGGGAGGATCCCACTTGGTGATGCAGATTTTAAAAGTGGCAGCATTTGGAAGTGGCAGCATTTTTAGTGGCAAGAGTCTTGGACTTAAGAGTCACCTCATTTGAGTCTCAGTGCCAACATTTACTGTATTATGGTTTGGGGCAGGTTAGTTATCCTTTCAGAACTCGTTTTTTCATTATAAAATACAGATAGTGGCACCTACCATAAAGCCCCCATCAGGAAAGTTACTGTGGTTATTACATTCTTCTTAGTAAAAGTACGAAACACATTTTGGGAGGTGAGAGGGGAATGATGATTTTTCTTAGAACTCCTGGTTGCAAATAACAAACACCCTCTTCAGCCTAACTTAAGGCCGAAAACAGGAGGGGGGGTGGATTCATTGGCAATATTCTAGCAGGCCCCAGTTCTTTTAAGGATAGGTTGAACAATTTGGGCCTCAAAAGGGTCAGGAACCATAGCTGCTCTGGGTGACTGGGAGGCACCAGGCGCAGTCTTTACTCTGTGTTCTGCTCCTTTTGTTTCTCTCTCCTTCCTCTTCCAGTTACAGTGATTGAACCACTGACTGGCTGACAGATGAGGGCTTTCGGGTCATGTGGCCTCTGGTCCAGTGGTTGAGGGAGGGGAAGAGGGAAACAGAAATCGAGTATCTCACCTAAAATCCTCCTACAACCGCCTGCTCCTCCTTTTTTCTGTGCTTTTGGATCCACAAACTGCTCCTCTGTCTCCACCTCTTGCTGAGTTTCTCCTTGTGCCTCTGCCTGGAATTTCTTTTCTCCTCATCTCTTTGCCTCTTTCCGTAGGAATTCCATTTCCTGGCTAATGTCTATTCCATCTTTTTTTTTTTTTTTTTTTTTTTTAAACGCAGTTGTCAGCATCACCTGGATGTTTCTTAGAAATGCAGGCTGTCAGGCCCACTTTGGGACTATTA
Organism: Lipotes vexillifer; assembly: GCF_000442215.2. Lineage (NCBI taxonomy): Eukaryota > Metazoa > Chordata > Mammalia > Artiodactyla > Lipotidae > Lipotes > Lipotes vexillifer. The sequence continues at coordinate 1,065,948 of NW_006769244.1, forward strand.
AATCAGAATTCCCATTTTTTTAATTTGATTTAAAAAAAATTTTATTGGAGTATAGTTGATTTACAATGTTGTGTTAGTTTCAGGTGTACAGCAAAGTGAATCAGTTATATATATACATGTATCCACTCTTTTTTAGATTCTTTTCCCATATAGGCCATTACAGAGGACTGAGTAGAGTTCCCTGTGCTATACAGTAGGCCCTTATTAGTTTTTATTTTTTTGGCTGCGTAGCTTGTGGGATCTTAGTTCCCCGACCAGGGATTGAACCTGGGCCCTAGCAGTGAAAGTGAGGAGTTCCAACCACTGGACCTCCAGGGAAGTCCCTGCCTATTCCATCTTTACAGCTTGGCTCACCTCTTAGAAGTAACGTTTGTCAAGTGAATGGATGAATTCTAGTCACAGGTCATAGTACCAACGATAGGGGAAAGGAGGAAAAGGAAAGGGTGCCTTCCGTTTGCCTGGAGCACAGGCCTGTCTAAGGGAGTAGAGGGAGGGACGGTATGCGTTGAAGCAGGTGCATCAGCTCCTTGAGGGCAGGAAGAGATGTGACTCCCACTGGTATCTGCACAGCCCCTAACACAGTGCTTTACGTGTGGTTGGCACTTAGTACATTTGTGAGGAAAGTATTAGTCTAAGGAAGGGAGATGGGAATTCATAGGAGAATTTCTGCACAATAGAATGTGTATTCCACAGAAATGTTTGGTTTGAAAGTGTTTTTTTCTTCTTTTTTTGAACTAACTTCCTTTAATGGGTTGTGTGCTGGTCCAGATGCATTCCTCAGCCTTTCCCTGCCCTGCTTTACTGCATGGGGCTTCTGCCCGTTGAAGGCTGCATTCCCCAGGCTCTTGTGCCTCTGGCTTCTGTCTGGCTTTGGCCACAGGCTGGGGACACGGAGAGGGACAGGAGCAGGGAGAAGCCCTCTCTGTGTCCAGCAGAGTCCCCAGCAGTGGCCTGTCTCCTGATTCCATCTCCCAGCAGGATGGTCCCCCACGGGTCCAGCTTCCCTGGACTCCCCCAGCTCTAGAGCTCCAG
>NW_006769244.1:1066989-1069536 GCF_000442215.2 Lipotes vexillifer
TGCCTCTGTCCCTGTGGCTCGGGGTTTTGGCCTCCTGCTCTTGCCAGTTTCTGGGCTCTTCACTGCCCTGTTTGGCTTCCCAGCTCTTCCATCCTCTGTGTAACCAATTCCCTGTATTAAATTCTCTCTCTGAAATACTCAAATGGTCTGTTTCCTGGTTAGACACCGACTGATCTGGATTGTTTTCTGACTTTTAGTTTGAGACATTAATTTGGGTTTTATTTTATTTATTTATTTTAGTTTTGGCTGCGTTGGGTCTTTGTTGCTGCACATGGGCTTTCTCTAGTTGCAGTGAGCGGGGGCCACTCTTTGTTGCGGTGCACGGGCTTCTCATTGCAGTGGCTTCTCTGTTGCGGAGAACAGGCTCCAGGAGCGGGGGCTTCAGTAGTTGTGGCATGCAGGCTCAGTAGTTGTGGCTCATGGGCCCTAGAACGCAGGCTCAGTAGTTGTGGCGCACGGGCTTAGTTGCTCCCGCGGCATGTGGGATCTTCCCGGACCAGGGCTCGAACCCGTGTCCCCTGCATTGGCAGGTGGATTCTTAACCACTGTGCCACCAGGGAAGCCCATTAATTTGGGTTTTGACTGTATAAAAAAAGGAAGCAGAAAGAGGACCTGGTAGCCATTGGTAACCACTTAGGAATTGCTTAATGGAATAATTTGTGATGCCTTAGTACCTAAAATAATTGACTTTGCTGGAGTAAGCCCCTCCAGTTCCAAAACTTGTTTCTTTACTTATTAGCCTTTGGAACACCGTATGTCTTGCTTGTGCTCTGGGAGGATGCTCTGAAGCTAATTCTTTGCAGAGAACGAACGTTAATTCTAGGACGGTTGTGTACCTTCGTTTCTGGAATAAATTACTAATTGGCTTCTGAACCACTTTAATAGAAATAAGATGACTTTGTTAATGCTTTGTCAAAAGCAGTCTGTTCTCCTTAATTCTGCTGAGGCTGAATTTATTTTTAGTGAAGGAGACAATTGCCAAGGGTGGGTGGTTGGATTCTATAGACTGTGTCTAGTATGAAGAAAACCACAAGAAAAATTTAAAACTATTATCCAATCTGATCTGACCAGAGAGATCTCAAATTTTCATGACAAAGCTTTTTCTTGATTAAAAATTGTAATTACACAAGCAGCTTTTAAACCATATGAATAAAGAAAATTCAAAAGCAAAAATGGGATTTTAAAAGATACTTCTGATGGCTGTTTATTAAGACCTGAGAACGAAACTCCAGAACAAACCTAAAAACTATCCATTTATATCTTGCACAGCAATCTGTAATTACTGGTGTAAACCTGCCTATAGGAAGCATGTTATCTAGAGCCAGTCAGCTACTATTTCATTCTATCACATATTTTTTTTTACACAATATTCCCTTGCCATTGAACTTTTTAAAATTTTATTTTATTTTATTTTTTTATTTTTGGCTGCGTTGGGTCTTTGTTGCTGTGCATGAGCTTTCTCTAGTTGCAGCGAGCGGGGGCTACTGTTCGTTGCAGTGCTCAGGCTTCTCATTGCAGTGGCTTCTCTTGTTGCAGAGCACAGGCTCTAGGCACATGGGCTTCAGTAGTTGCAGCACGCAGTCTCAGCAGTTGTGGTGCATGGGCTTCGTTGCTCCACGTCATGTGGGATCTTCCCGGACCAGGGATCAAACCCATGTCCCCTGCATTGGCAGGCGGGTTCTTAACCACTGCGCCACCAAGGAAGTCCCTCTATCACATATTTTAATTAGAACTAATATTACCACATGTTACCGTTCCCATCTACTAAGCATCCAATTGCTGTATTCAATAATAACCTAATAATATCTTTTAGCAACTCAATTCAACATCACAAAGTTCAACAAACAAAACAGCAGATTTTAATCCCCTCGTATAAGAATATTTGATGTTATGGCAATATTTGTTATACTTATGATTCTCCAATCATAAATGATCTTAGAGGTATAACATCAGTTGTACCAAATGGTGTGGACGATGCTTAGATGTAGACCACCCAGGTAATTCCAGATATTTGTAGGACGAAAGAGAGAAAGTAAATTATGCTGTATAACATGGTATCCATCTTCATTATTATATTCTTGAATAAAGTGAAAGCATTTCAGGAGTAATGTAAAAATTATTTCTTTAGGTTAACTTTTTCCTGATTATCTGTATGTATTTTTTCCACTTAGATATTCAGGAAAAGAAATAAAACCCATATGTGTATCTTTTACTACGTAACAAAATGAGGAGTTGGGGTTTATCTATTCACAATCGTAAATTCTCTTAAATATAATGAATGCTATTTTAATCACCAAGAGATTCATATGAATATGATGGAGAATGAAGCTAAGAAATTTATTGTTTGCACATTTACTCAGCATAAGTAAACTTTTTTTTCCCCTAACCCGCTCCAGTAAACTTTTTTATCATAAGAACGTATTATCATTTAAAAAACTATCCATTTATATTGAAGAATTTCATTCTAGTTGGCCTAACTTGAATAACATTTTTCATTATTTAACTCTTTCTGGTCCTGTGGATAGAGAGAACGCTCTTCCCTAACTC
>NW_006769244.1:1069552-1080222 GCF_000442215.2 Lipotes vexillifer
GCTCTTCCCTAACTCTGGGCCTTGTACTGAGATTTTTGTTTGCTTTTTAGGTTCGATGTACCACTTTGATAAGTCAACTTCATCTTGCATTTCTACCAATGCACTTCTTCCAGATCCATATGAATCAGAGAGGTAATTTTTTCCATGTGGTTTAAATGGCACCATTTATGTGAGATTAAATAACCCTTGTGGTAGGAATTACTGGCCCTCTGCTAAGGCCGAGTTCTTGAGCAGAAAAAAATATTCATATATTCCGAGGAAGAGTGTTTTTATTGTCATATAGAATCTGTCCCTGTAAGGAAGTTTTTCCACCCATAAAGCACAGAACAGCTTGTGTGTCAGTCCCAGAGTGAAGCTTCTACAAAGACAGCAGTTGGGCCAGGCAGCCAGCTATGCCCTGCTCAAGTGTCCCCTTTCTTGGGGCTCTAGCCCCTGCTGGCCCCTAGGGAGCATTTGTGCTGGCCCCTAGGGAGCATTTCACACTCTTGAAAGCTCTAGCCGAGGCAGGGGCCAAATGCCTCCTTTTCTAATTAGCCCAGCTGAGGGGGTCTGGAATGTGAGATAATTTCTTTATTCACTAAGGGAAGACAGGAGTGAAACAAAGAAAATACAAGAAGCATAAAAACATTCCAGCTTATAAATTACAAGTTTCTGATTCTATAAGATCCCTCCCAGAGTGTCAAGCCCTGTTCCATTTCATACCCTATCTAAACTCTAAGCTCTTGATTCCTGGTATGGTTTTCTCTGGTCCCCTGCCTGGGGTTCTTATTCCCCAGCGACTGGCCTGTCTGTGGGTAAGAGTGCCATCTGCAGTTGGCTTTCTCTTGGCCTCACTCTGTAAGCGTGGCTTCTATTCAGTTTCTGTCACGTCCCCACCTGAGAAAAGGCCTCTTCCCTGGTTTAACTGACAGGGCTGACACCACAATGTCACAATGAATGAATGGCCTCTTTCTTGACACGAGGCTCTGGCCTGTTTGCAGGGAGAAAGGTTTGGTCTCTTGTTAGCCCCCAAAACACAACAGTACCATAACCGTATGCATCAGTCGTTTTTTGTTACTGTCATATGCCACATAACAGTACCCTCAGACTATCAGTGATTTATGAAAGCAAACATTTTCTTTTACGCTCATGCTTCTGTAGATTGGCTGACGTTCAGCCGCTTTTGACTGGGCTCAACTCGGCTCAGCTGGACTAGGCTACTCTCCAGGTTTCAAGTTGGGTTCCAGTCTGTCTCACATGCCTTCATTCCAAGACTCAGGTTAAGGGAGCAGGGGCGTCTTCTTCTTGTGGAGATGAATGGAAACTCAAGGAAGCTGGCAGAAACTTGCCATGCTTCTTAGTATCCAAGACCTAGCTTTGCAGTCACTTCTGCCTAGTTGCAAAGCAGATCACATGGCCAAGACCAAAGGCAGTCAGGCAGGGATGTATCCTCAGCCCAGGCTGAAGGGCAGTCATGCGGCCAGGCAGCAGGACGTATAATTCTGTCCCAGGGAGAGAGTCAAGAGGTAAAAAAGCAAGAATTCAGCCTTCCAGCCCATCAAGCAGGCAGAAGATCTACATAACAAAAATCCCAGATGACCAGTTCCACCAGAGTCATTACATCACAGGGGCCAGAAGAACTGAAATCCTGTGGATGGGGCATGTACTTATTTACTAAATCCAGTTCCGTAATCATGAGTGATGTTTTCTTATAAACCAGTGGTTGGCAAACTTGTCCTATAAAGGGCCATGTGGTCAGTATTTTAGGCTTTGTGGGTCTCTACTGCAACTACTTAAGTCTACCTTTGTAATGCTAAAGCAGTCATAGATAATATTGAACAGATAGGTATGGCTGTGTCCCAATAAAACTTTATTTACAAAAATGGACACAGCCAGCTTTGGTCCTTGAGCTGATCTGCTATAAACTCCTTTGTTGGGAAGTGCTTATTGGATATATTTTATTATGTAAAAGATTCATCTTGGGGCTCCATTAAAACAGTCCTTCCCTCCTATTTGGCACTGAGAAACTTAGGTATAGCTTTAATTAGCTTTGGGAAATGTTTTCCTTGTCTAGGAAGACAGTGGAAATTGTCATTGATTAAAACAGACAAATTTTTAAAGACCTTATATCAAGCACTGAGTTACCTTGTGAATATATACTAATAATCCCTTTATTAGAGAGCAGTGAGAGAAATAAGTAACAGTTCTCCAGTTTCTAATGCCAAAATATGTGGTTTTACTCTTACTTCCTCATTGGATTATTATGAACTGACATTTTGGATTCCGTAGCTATGAGAATATTTTGGTGGTTGATGTAAGGGATGACATATCAAACTAAAAACAAATCATTATTTGCCCCTTTTTTCTGTTTAGGGTGTATGTTGCGGAATCCCTCATTTCCAGTGCTGGAGAAGGACTGTTTTCCAAGGTAGCAGTGGGACCCAGCACTGTTATGTCTTTTTATAATGGAGTCCGAATTACACACCAGGAGGTGAGCGGGGTAGAAGTGGAAAATCAGCGTGATTGGTTAAAGGGTTTTGTTTCAAGCACCCTTACTAATTTTCTCATTAGTCCTTTTACTTTAATATTCACTAGGAATATAGAGGAACAAAAAGCTAGGGTTTTTTTGTAAAATGCTTGGATACTGTCTTATAGCCAGGCTCAGACTGCTTTAGCAAAGACACCATAGATTATGTAGCTTATGAACAACAGAAATTGATTTCTCACAGTTCTGGAGGCTGGGAAGTCCAAGATCAAGGTGCCAACAGATTCAGTGTCTGGTGAGAGCCTGCTTCCTGGTTCATAGATGTCCCTCTTTTTGCTGTAACTTCATATGGCAGGAGGGATGAGGGAGCTCTCTGGGGCCTCTTTTATAAGACACTGATCCCATTCATGAGGACTCTGCCTGCTGTCATGACCTAAACACCTCCCAAAGACCCCACCGCCGGATACCCTGACATTGGGGATGAGATTTCAACATATGTTTGGAGGGGGGACATTAACAATCAGTCTATAGCAGATATTTTCCTCTTTTTTTTTTTTAATTGTTGTGAAATCAAGTCTATTCATTTTTTTTTTTAATTTATTTTTATTTATTTATTTGGCCACACTGCACGGCATGTGGGATCTTAGTTCCCCGACCAGGGATTGAACCCGCAGTGGAAATGCGGAGTCTTAATCACTGGACCACCAGGGATGTCCCAATTTTCCTCTTTATTTTGAGCCTTAGTATGATGCCTTAGTATGATTTTTTTTTTTTTTTTTTTTTTTTTTTTTTTTTTACATTCCACAGCTATTTTATAGAGAGTGGGCTGGTGCCATCAGGGAGACAGTAATTGCTTTGTATTGGACTACACCCAGTATCTGAAAAATTGAGATCCAACCGGACTCTGTCAATAATCAATTTATGACCTTGGGTGGGGTGCTTTACAGGAAGGGCCCCTACTTCTGTCTGTGCAAAAGCCATACAATAGCCTACATCTTACCTGGAAGGGTTCTATTTCCAAAAAAAATTTAAAATTAAAAGTTGAAGAGTTGAATCACCTCTTGCCTTTAAGACACAATCTTTGAGACACTTCTCAGATTTCATATATTTTTTTTGTTTTTGTTTCTTTACTTCACAACTAGCTTCCTTAAGTGTCTGCTTAAGGGTGAAAGCTTGATGATTTGAGCACAGCTAGGGCTCTGTCCATCCTGGTCTCACTTGTGTGAAGTTGGGTGGGACTTAAGCCGATCACTCACATCCCACCTTCACGTCTTCATTTTTTCCTATGGAATGATAAAAAGCAAAAGGCCGAGAAATAATCAAGTCACTGTACAAAGCAGCCGCCCAGATAAAGACGTCAGTGCAGAAACCGAGCTGTGGTCTGCCTCGCAGTGTCCCCTTGTGATGGTCAATCCAGAAAGTCCAAGAAATTCAGCCTGTGGACGGTGGCTCGGGATACTGATACATAATTTATTCAAACGTTTTACATCTAAGGAAACTGAAGCCAAGAGAGGTTAAGCAATTTGCCTAAGGTCACAAATATAGTAACTGGCAGAATTCAAGCAAGGTTTCTAACAGCAGAATCTGGCTCTGTGCTGAAACTCACTATATAAATGAATGAGGGTGCCTCCTTGCTTTCATGAAGTTTAGATGAGAAAAATACACAACTAATGGCAACATAAGGAAGATGGTACTGAGTGTCATATATCAAATCACATAACAGGTCTGGAATATTAAGATCCATGAAGATTTTTTCACTTTCATCACTGCTGTATCCCCTGCACCTAGAACAGTGCCTAGCATATGGTAGGTGCTCAGTCAATATCTGTTGAATGAATATCAGATACAAATAAAAGCATAACTGTAGCTTACAGACAGGAGAGATGGTATACCTCTGGGTGTCAACAGTTTTTGAATGAAAGCGTGATCCTGTTGGTTCCAAAACGCTGTCCTTGCTGGCATGCATAGATGCTGGGGCCTGTTGGTCAGGACTGGTTGGGATAAGGGATGCCTGCTGCTTGCACAGCGGATAGTGAGTCCTGCTGTGGGTGAGAAAGCACACTGGTTGTCCGTGACTCTGCTGGTCACACCGATTGCCCACCTGCAGCAAAGGTGGAGGACTTTTCTGGCGCTCAGTTTTGCCTTCCTTAGGCTTCTGGTTCTGTTTGATGTTCTTACTTTCGTTTTTCTTTGGCTTCATCCTTGTCTCTGTAGAGGTTCAAGGGATTTGAGGGCTGATTAAAGAAAAAGACCACAAGAGGCAGCAGCACACAACAAGCTTTATAGATACGGGGTGGTGATTGGGCGGGGCTGCATGAGAAGGGGGTGTCCTCCCAGCATGAGGCCGTTCAGAGGCTTATGGCACAGGGGCCAAGGTCCAGAGGGGAGCAGGGCAATGGAACTCCTGGGAAAGAGAAGGACCAGAGAGGGGGTTGACATGTCTAGGTGATGTCAACCCCCGGGAGGGGTCTCTGGGCCAAAGAACTCCAAAGGACAGCTACAGTCTGGCGTCTTTATGGTCCTGGGTTTATCTATCTGCTCCTAGCAGATGTGGGGTGAGGTTCTGTGGATGAAGCAAACTCTGAATGGCTAAAACTCTGCTCTGTTTGGGCTATTTAAAATAACAGTGGGGTATGTAAAAATTTAAGGTTGGTGGTGATGGGCTTTTAAGGTAAAAGGTCTCAGCCAGCAGTGAAGAAATAAACAACCTAGGGGCCCATACACAGACGCCGTCTTTGACTCATTGACATAACACTCACCTGCTTTTAATTCAAGACATCTGGTTATAGGGCTTCCCTGGTGGCGCAGTGGTTGAGAGTCCGCCTGCCGATGCAGGGGACATGAGTTCGTACCCCAGTCCGGGAAGATCCCACATGCCGTGGAGTGGCTGGGCCTGTGAGCCATGGCCGCTGAGCCTGTGCGTCTGGAGCCTGTGCTCCACAACGGGAGAGGCCACAACAGGGAGAGGCCCTCGTACCGCAAAAAAAAAAAAAAAAAGACATCTGGTTATAAATGTAAGGCCCAACACTATGAAACTCTTAGAGGAAAACATAGGCAGAACACCTTATGACATCAATCACAGCAAGATCCTTTTTGACCCACCTCCTAGAGAAATGGAAATAAAAACAAAAATAAACAAATGGGACCTAGTGAAACTTAAAAGCTTTTGCACAGCAAAGGAAACCATAAACAAGACGAAAAGACAACCCTCAGAATGGGAGAATATATTTGCAAATGAAGCAACTGACAAAGGATTAATCTCCAAAGTTTGCAAGCAGCTCATGCAACTCAATATCAAAAAAACAAACAACTCGGGACTTACCTGGTGGCACAGTGGTTAAGAATCTGCCTGCCAATGCAGGGGACACAGGTTTGAGTCCTGGTCTGGGAGGATCCCACATGCCGCAGAGCAACTAAGGCCATGCGCCACAACTACTGAAGCCTCCGGGCCTAGAGCCCATGCTCTGCAACAAGAGAAGCCACTGCAATGAAAAGCCCGCACACCGCAATGAGGAGTAGCCCCCACTCACGCCGCAACTAGAGAAAGCCTGCGTGCAGCAACAAAGACCCAACACAGCCAAAAATAGATAAATGAATAAATAAATAAATAAATTTGTTAAAAACAAAACAAACAGCCCAATCCAAAAATGAGCAGAAGACCTAAATAGACATTTCTCGAAAGAAGATATACAGATCACCAACAAACATATGAAAGGATGCAACATCACTAATCATTAGAGAAATGCAAATCAAAAAGTACGATGAGATATCACTTCACACTGGTCAGAATGGCCATCATCAAAAAATCTAGAAACAATAAATGCTAGAGAGGGTGTGGAGAAAAGGGAACCCTCTTGTACTCTTGGTGCGAATGTAAATTGATACAGCCACTGTGGAGAACAGTATGGAGGTTCCTTAAAAAACTAAAAATAGAACTACCATATGACCCAGCAATCCCACTACTGGGCCACTATATACCACTGTGTACCCTGAGAAAACCATAATTCAGAAAGAGTTACGTACCACAACATTCATTGCAGCTCTATTTACAATAGCCAAGATGTGGAGGCAACCTAAGTGTCCATTGACAGATGAGTGGATAAAGAAGATGTGGCACATATATACAATGGGATATTACTCAGCCATGAAAAGAGACGAAATTGAGTTATTTGTAGTAAGGTGGATGGACCTAGAGTCTGTCATACAGAGTGAAGTAAGTCAGAAAGAGAAAAAACAAATACCGTATGCTAACACATATATATGGAATCAAAAAAAAAGAAAAAAAGGTTCTGAAGAACCTAGGGGCAGGACAGGAGTAAAGATGCAGACATAGAGAATGGACTTGAGGACATGGGGAGGGGGCGGGGGACGGGTAAGCTGGGATGAAGTGAGAGAGTAGCATGGACATATATACACTACCAAATGTAAGATAGCTAGTGGGAAGCAGCCGCATAGCACAGGGAGATCAGCTCAGTGCTTTGTGACCACCTAGAGGGGTGGGATAGGGAGGGTGGGAGGGAGATGCAAGAGGGAGGAGATATGGGGGTATATGTATACGTATAGCTGATTCGCTTTGTTATAAAGCAGAAACTAACATACCATTGTAAAGCAATTATACTCCAATAAAGATGTTAAAATAAAAGACATCTGGTTATTTTTTTGTTTCTTTGTAAAGGGACTTTAAATGCTTTTTTTCATATAAGATAGGGGAAAATCAATAAATGCTAAGTTGAGCTGCCCAGCGCTGCCCACATACGCCTTTTGCACCATCAGTGTGCAGGGTTTGCACCATCGAGGTGCAAGGGATGCCTTAGGCTCTTTCCATGTATGTGGCACTCAAACCGTGAAGTTTAAGGATAAATGAGTTAATATCTCCAGTGTCCTTTGAGCTCCTGGGAGGAAGGGCCTTTCTAATGTTCGCTTTCTTGTTTTCTGCAGGTTGACAGCAGGGACTGGACTCTTAATGGGAACACCCTCTCCCTCGATGAAGAAACGGTCATTGATGTGCCTGAGCCCTACAACCGTGTATCCAAGTACTGTGCCTCCTTAGGACACAAGGCAAATCACTCCTTCACTCCGAACTGCATCTATGACATGTGAGTAGGATACCAAGCGGCCAGTGGCTGGGGCCCCGAGAATGAGGAGGGCACCTCAAAGGTCATCCTGCCTCGAGGAAGGTGGCTTCCTCAGAATATTCGAGGGTCCTCTGGCCAGGGGCCTCATGGTTATAACTTGAAACTCAGAAATGGAAAAGTGCTTCAAAGAGTAGAAATGCTGTGGAAATGCTGTACTTAGTGGTTGCTGATTTATTGTGGCTTTTTTGTCCTTTAGTTGTCTCATTCTGGAAAATTAAGGGTAGTGTCATTTAAAGTAATAGTCGAAATTGAAATGACTCTGCACAGTGGAGGTGAGGGAATCCTTTTATTATGTGAAAGGAAGGAGAACCAAAAGATCTTAAGCCTAGGGCATGAGCTCTCAGTATTGGGAAAAAACGTGTAAAATCAGAGTCCCTATCATTTAACAATCAAGAGGAATGAAATACTGAACACATGCTACAAAATGGATGAGCCTTGAAGACATGCTAAGTGGAAGAAGCCAGTCATGGGGACTTCCCTGGTGGTCCAGTGGTTAAGACTCCACGCTCCCAATGCAGGGGGCCTGGGTTCGATCCCTGGTGGGGGAACTAGATCCCACATGCATGCCACAACTAAGAGCCTGCATGCCACAACTAAAGGTCCCACGTGCCGCAACTAAAGAGCCCACATGCCGCCACAAAGATCCCACGTGCCGCCACGAAGATCCCGCATGCTTGCAACGAAGACCCAGTGTAGCCAGAATAAATAAATATTTAAAAAGAAGCCAGTCACAAGAGCATGTAGTGTATGATTTCCATGTATATGAACAGTCCACTATAGCCGCAGAGACAGAATGCAGATCAGTGGTTGCCTAGAGCTGGGGGTGGGGGTGGGCGGAGTAGAAATTGATGGCTAATGAGCATGGAGGTTCCTTTTGAGGCTGATGAAAGCTTCCAAAATTAGTGGTGATGGTTGCACAACTGAAAACCACTGAATTGTACACTTTAAATGGATGAATTGTATGAGACATGAATTATATCTCAACAAAATCATTATTTTAAAAAATCAAATAATCCTACTTCCCCTTCCAATGGTGCATTGAACCTCTTGGAAACCTCCATTGATGAGAACCTTACCATTATCCACGAAGGCGGCTGTCTGGACAAACAAATACGTATCATGGAATTAGCTGTTGGGCTCTGATGATTAGAAAGTTCCTTCTGTTGAGCCCTTATGAGTTTCCCTGTAATATCCAGCCCTTGACCCTAATTACCTCCCTTTTTTTCTTGTGTACAGTGTCATTCTCTCTTCCACATAGTAGTCCTACAAATATCTTAGTAGTTTTCATGTGCCCCCTGAACCCTCTCTTCCAAAAGGCAAGCATCTCCAACTATGCCTTAAAGGATACAGCTGAGATTCCATGTTGTTGCTGTCCTTAACTCAGCCTGAGGACAGGCTAGGAGTCTAGGAGTTAGGCAGCTATATGCAACCTTTTCTGCTCAGCTGTAGTTTGCTGTCACTTAGTCCTCTAGCTTGTTAACATAAGCAGGATCTGATCATGTGCATTTAATCTGTAGGAAAATTGCCAGGATTTGAATGTCCCTTCTTGCATCCCTGAGATGGCTTTAAAATTGTTCTGGCACTGACTTGCTCTCCTTGGCAGCCAGTACCAAGTACTGAAGCTACAACTTCTGTTTAAAGGGCGGGTAGAAATGGCAAAGGACATGTGTCATGTGAAATGAAACTGACACTGTTATTAACTCCAAGGCTTTCACAGCCAGTGTGAATTAGGCCAAAGCATCGTTGCAGGCTGCACACAGCTGAACAACAACCCTTTAAAAGCAGTGGTAACTAAGGATAACAAATGCTACTTAGGCTGTCCCTTAAAACAAATGAGTCCTGTGATTTCATGGCAAGAACATGATTTTTCTCATCAAAAAGAAGAGAGCACAGGAGACAAGAGAAGGAACCATTTGTGCAAAATCAAGTCCCTCCTCAGAGTTTTTTTTTTCCCAAGCCCAATGTGAACAATTAGTTATTTGGGGTCATGGGGAGACTAGCTGAATAATCATCAAATATAACATTCAGATACCAATCCATGGCATTCATTTGTTTCTAAAATCATTGGTACTGTTACGCACACTGTAACTTAAACAGAACAGCACTTCTGTAAGCTGTTTTAACTGTAGTCTGGTACAGCATATGCCAAATGGACAGATAGGCAGGAACTACTTTTCTCGCTGTAAATATAAGTGACTTGTCGACAGGGGACCGAAGAGTGTGGCCCAGAGGTTTGGTCTGATTGCTAATCATGCAGCCAGTGTTTCCCGAGCACTTCCTCTAGGTCGGTGCTGTGCTAAAGCCTTCTGTGCACATTGTCATTCAATCCTCCCAGGAACTTCGTGGGGCTCCTGGTATTACTGCTGGTCCCAGATCAGCGACAAGAAACGCAGGGCTCAGGCTTCCCTGGTGGCGCAGTGGTTGAGAGTCCGCCTGCCGATGCAGGGGACACGAGTTCGTGCCCCGGTCCGGGAAGATCCCACATGCCGAGGAGCGGCTGGGCCCGTGAGCCATGGCCGCTGAGTCTGCGTGTCCAGAGCCTGTGCTCCACAACGGGAGAGGCCACAACAGTGAGAGGCCCGCGTACCGCAAAAAAAAACCAGGGCTCTTGTCAAAGTGGAGACGTGCTCTTAACCATTGTGCCTTAGGGCTGCTTTGAAGAATCAGCACCTGAGATTGAGTTCTGTCTTTTCAGTCTGTCCATTTTCTACTCCCTGAGAATAACAAGAATGAGCAAGAAAATTAAAGTACAAGAGGACGCTAAGAGAAATCTTAGGCTCCTTGTGCGATTTTTTTCCAGTGTACCAGAAGGTTACCTAGAGCTCCATTTCAGGAGTATTTTTTTTCTTGAAGTATCTCTGATTTACAATACTGTGTTAGTTTCAGGTGTACAGCACAGTGATTTGGATATACATATATTCATTTTCAGATGCTTTTCCATTACAGGTTATTACAAGATATTGAATATAGTTCCCTGTGCTATACAGTAGGTCCTTGTTGTTTATCTATTTTATATATAGTAGTGTGTATCTGTTAATCCCATACTCCCAATTTATCCCTTCCCCACTCGG
>NW_006769244.1:1080232-1122292 GCF_000442215.2 Lipotes vexillifer
GCATTCCCCTTTGGTAACCATAAGTTTGTTTTCTATGTCTGCGAGTCTGTTTCTGTTTTGTAAATAAATTCATTTGTATCATTTTTTTTAAGATTCCACATGTTAAGTGGTATCATATGATATTTTTCTTTGTCTGACCGACTTCTCTTAGTATGACAATCTCTAGGTCCATCCATGTTGCTGCAAATGGCATGATTTCATTCTTTTTTATGGCCGAGTAATATTCCATTGTAAGGAGTATTATTTTTTAATGAAATATTTTAATTTAGAGACAAAGAGTTGTGATTTTAATAAGAAATTCCCAAATCCCTGATCCAGGGATGTCCTCTGTGCTGGAGCACAGTCTGAGACTTTTGTGCACGTGCGTGCTCTCATATACCCACGTGCTTGCTTACGCATGTCACAACTGATACGAGTCTTCAGTTGTGCCAGGCACTGCGTGTGGTGCTTTATTTATGTGACCCTATCTTGTCACCACAATGACTCTTGGAGGATAAGGATTACTGGTGTTATCATGATTTGGCAGGTGAGGAAAGTGAGATTCAGAGACACAGAGTTGAGCTTTCCAGAAGGAGGCAGTAATAATGTGTGGCACCAGGACTCACACCAAAGTCTTCAGGCCCAAATCAAGTGTGCTTTCCAAGAAACAGGACAGCCAAAGGGGGTGGACATAGAGGCCCCCTTGGAGTGAGGGTGTGCTTGTTCCTTTTTACTCCCCACAAAATATGTCCATACACTGCAGACACACTCCTCTCCCGCCAAGCACTTGCCATCAAGCCCCATGTACCTCTGACTTCGGGGCCTGGAACCTCCTCCTTTGGTGTTTCAATGCCCTTTGTTCAAAATGTAACTATAAATGAATGGATTTGACCAGATGCATAGGAAAACAAAGTTAATTTCTTTCTGGCCTACCTTCCAGGTATCAGTGTTGGGTTTCAGCAGCTGTTAGAGGAGATGAGTCTCTTAATACTTATTTAGCTCCCGTTCCCCTGCAGGGAGCTGTGCAGGTGAGCCAGGCTGGGAGCCTCTGGCAGAGGAGCATAATCCTAGCTTTAGCCCGGCCTCTCCCATCACAGGGTGCATCAGAGGGAAATCTGAAAGAAGCAGGATGGCAGAGCAGTCTGGGCTTCCCTCTTGGGAAAAAAATCTTCATTTACATTTTTTTTTTTTTTTGCGGTACACGGGCCTCTCACTGTTGTGGCCTCTCCCGTTGCGGAGCACAGGCTCCGGATGCGCAGGCTCAGCGGCCATGGCTCACGGACCCAGCCGCTCCGCGGCATGTGGGATCTTCCCGGACTGGGGCACGAACCCGTGTCCCCTGCATCGGCAGGCGGACTCTCAACCACTGCGCCACTAGGGAAGCCCTTCATTTACTTTTATGCTAGAAAATAACTCTTCCTCTATAGGTACAGGATGGAAAACAGAGGTTTTTGCTTTTGAAAATCCACAGGGCTCTTTCTTACAACTCCAGAAGTGCCCTGGCAAAGCCTTTCCCCGAGGTACAGCCAGGTAATCTGATGCAACAGGCCAGAGGAGCTGAAATGCTGACAGGCCGCATTGGATCTGATTTCTCATTAAAGACAGATTTTTGTTGAAGATCCTGATTGTTGATTTACAAATACAGAGTGGCAAATAGGCTCAGAAAGGAAGATAGGGCCGTGCTTTTTAAACCTTAATGTACATAGGAATCACCGGGGAGGGGGAGGGTGGTGGGGTGTTAGAATGCAGATTCCACTACCAGGTCTGGGTGGGGAAGCCCAGTGTATCCCCGTGAGCACCAGGCTCCCAGGGGAAGCTGATGCCGGCTCCTCTGTGGCCCACACACTGAGGACCTGCCGGTGGTGTCCAGGGCGCAGCAAGCACACGGGTGATTCCTGCCTCAGCCCTTCTAGCCTTTACATCTGACCTCCCGGTCTGGCCCGGGAATGACCATGTGCATCTTGATGTCTAGGTTTGTCCACCCCCGTTTTGGACCCATCAAATGCATTCGCACGCTCCGAGCCGTGGAGGCCGACGAGGAACTCACTGTTGCCTATGGCTACGACCACAGCCCCCCGGGGAAGAGTGGGCCTGAAGCCCCCGAGTGGTACCAGGTGGAGCTGAAGGCCTTCCAGGCCACCCAGCAGAAGTGAAAGGCCTGGCTCTGGGCTTCAGAGACCTGGAATAGAAACTTGGATCTATGCACTACGTTTATCCGACAACGGGACAACCAGGGACTGCTCATGCTGTGACATCACATCCTCTCACTCTGCGTTCGCTACAACTTTCTCGAATACTAACTAGGTCTGACTGTATTACTCATACCAGATTTAAAATTAGCTAGCAACAACGCCCTCCTGAGAGGTACTGTTGAGCACTTGACAGAAGACAGCGTGATGTTCTTTGGTGGTTCAAGACTAAATCTGTACCACATTCAGAGATGCCAAACGATTAGACTGAAAAAAGGGAAAAAGGGGGTTTTTCAGTCATTTTTAGTCAGTGGCTTTTCCATGAGGTTTATTTCTGTGGCCAGTGCAAATTGCGTTATCACACTTGCATATGCGCCATATGGAGGACAGAGAATTACTACATTTTTATTCTCTAAATGTAGTATCATTTGCCTTTTAACCTTTGATCTGTTCTTGCAATAGAATGGCTTTGTTTTTTCCCTAGCGAACAGAACCCCACTTTTTGAGTCACTTCACCCCTTAGTCCTCTTCTCTATCTTAGGTATCTTTCACAAGAGAAAACTTCCAAATGGATTTCGTTTCAGTGCCAGTGTGTAGGTCTCTCTGGCTCTCTCTATATCACTGTTTCATTACTATGTCCTAATATAAAGACCTGGCTCCTAGGGCCGGGCTATTATTATAGAATTATTATTCTCGCATGTAAACAAAGGTATCTTTGCTTTAAGATGTGAGAAGAAATGAATTTACTTTGTTTGCATTAAGTTATGGAAGAGTTGTAACATATACTTTAAGAAAGAAGAGAGGGAAATTAGTATTTCTAAGCAGTAGACGTGGCAATTTTGCAATATCTTCAATAGTGCTAGTAATTTTTTTTCTCCTTGGGTACACATTAAATGTACATAACAGAGCAGTCTGGCTTGTGGCACAGTGCATTGAATTCAAAAGTCGAATAGCAAACTTGAATTATAACACAGAATTCAAAAGGTTTTTTTTGTTTTTGTTTTTTAAATCGCTACTGTTAAGAGAGACGTACTGATCACTAGGTACAAATCAAACCTTAATGCTAAAACTCTTCACCATTGTAATTTCAAAGCACTTATCTGCTTCACAGCCTTGTGAATTAAGACTAACACCTGTATAGTTTAGAAGCAACGGTATCAATAGCATTTCAGCCATTTTTGCTAGCCGTGTGTAACCACAACTGCAGAAATAAGGAGAAAAGCCCCTGTTTTTTAGTTTAGCTAATTAGGTATGTAACCTGACTGGGATTACTCTGGGGGAATTCTGGGAGTTTGGGGTTTTTGTAAGTGCCCTCACCACATGCCATGGCTGTGTCCTCTTCAGATGCCCAGCTGAGGAGCTGGGAGGTCTGGAAAGCCGCAGTTGCTACAAGTTGCAACTGTCAGCTGGGGCACCTGTCACCGAGTCAGTTTTGTCTTGAAAGCTGAAGCCTTCCACACTGTAGCTCTGGCTAGTAGGGAAGGCTTGCTGGGAGCAGGAAAAGAGAAAAGAAACAGGCAGGAGGAAGTTTGCTATTTCATGTCAGTTACACATTGCTCTTGGGAAGAATTTAACGAAAGTGCATCATCCTGGGCTGCTCACAACTTTGAGTTCTGGCAGCTCCTGGGCACAGGATTCAGCCTTCAAGACAGTGACAGAAGTGGCCCTTTCCCTTGATAAGTCCAGGCTTCCCAGAGCTCCCCTGTTCCCAGCAGTGCAGCTAGGTGGCCATGGTTTCAGGGAGCTAAGCTGCTGGTTCACTCGTGAGAAGTTCTGAGGCTGCCAGGAAGATCTTCCACGAAGTGAACTGAATAGAGTTTTTAGATTAAAAGGCACCAGGATAGGATCGCTTCTATTCTGTAGAAAGAGACCGTTCCATAAACTGGCAGATGGGCAGAGTCTTGGGACTTATATTCTGATAGGTGCTTTCATTCAAACGCGTCCCAAAGTAAGTGACTGTCTTCAGGAGAAAGATGGCTTTAATCAACCCCAGTGAGTTGGGTTGTGGAGCCAGATCAGGGAGTGCGGTCGGGGGAGGATGGCGCAGGACTCCAAAGCAAGGACTTCAGGCTGCCGGCTGCCATGGGGTGTAATTTCTGTCCCAATGGGCTTCCCCATTCAAATGGAATTTTTCTTTTGTTTTGACAAAAGTGGCTGAAGAGTTGGAAATAGTGATTAGCCAGCGAATCCATTTTTCAAATAAGATAGTGAATAACTCTCTGAGTTTGCAGCCCGGCAGTGTGTCTGTCTGTGACGTTCAGACAAATCAGAGGAAGCAGCACATCCAAGCTGAGCCTCTCCACGTCCTCTCTCCTGCCTCCCTTGTTCTCTGGCTCTTCTTTCTCCTGCCCTACCCTTTCCTCTCTCTCTCTCTGTTGTCTGTGAGAATGGCTGGTGTTTGTACATAACACAGTGCCAGCTGATCCCTCCGGCCCGCTCCCTCTCTCCCTCCTCTCCTGCAGGTCTCTCTGGCCCATTGGACCCTCTCTGTCTGTCTGTCCCTCTGCGAGTACCTCTCTCCATCACTCTGTGTCCACGTCTGGTTCTGCTGCTTCTGTTGTCCCCCTGACACCCGCCCCCCCCCACCAAATGTAAGGCTTTTTCACAGGGTTGGGTCGTAGGGGGCCTTGAGATTCACTGTGTTCTGTAAGTAGATAAAACAGTCAAGGGGGTTGGGGTCCCATGAGGAATTAACTGGTGAGGGAATAGGGTTTGTTCCCTGTTTGAGCCAAAGCTGAGGGGGAAGCCTTGGGATGTATTTTTCTACTGAATCTTGATGTCCGCTGTGGAAGGAAATATGTCAGGAAGCAGGTAGTTTCATCAGCATCGTAACAGAAATGTGGAAGAGTCCAGGTGGTGGGGATAAAGGAGTAACTTTCTGCTCTCCTGCAAAAGGGCCGGTGCGGAGGAGGGTGCCTGATGCCATGGTCCCCATCAGATTCACTCAGAGCCATCTCAGTCCAACTCCTGCATGACTAGATCTTTCCTTAGCAGCTTTTCTATGACAAAATATTATCTTGTGTTAGAGTTAGGAATAGGAACTAATCTGTAGGAGTATGTCCCCAAATGGGCATTTGAAAGGACTCACAAAAAACAACCGTAAGGACTGAATTTCTGACACAGAGGAATGATGAGATTTAAAAGCTACAGGCAAGGAAGACTTGAGTTTTGCATTACCTATTCTTATTTTAACCTGCTTCATCCCTGGTCTGCCTGAGAAACTGAGAAGGAAATTTGTTGTTCAAGACCCCTTTGAACCTGTCTGGGGCTGTCGTTAAACTTATTTGCCTTCTGGGGTCTCTTCACATTGAAAAACAATTTCCTTATCACCAACAACCTGAAAAGGCCAAAGTGAAGGCCAGGTGTAACCATAGACAACATTTAATTGTAAGGGTAAAATTGCAGTAACTGTGAACAGTGAGTTCGAGGGTTGTCTTCTCAGTGAGTGGTATGTGGCACTTTAGTAAATTTCCTTTACTATATGAAATTTTAAATCACTCACTGCAAAATGCATTTAAGATCTTCCAGGAAGGTATTGTTTTCTGTTGTGCTTTGTTTCAAAACAGTTGCCTCAAGTTTCTGTCTTAAGAGTAGTGATTCAGAATCCAGACATCTTTCATTTTAGAAAAACAAGCAAAACCATGTTGCAAGACTGATAGTCGTAATGTTTATTTGCCGCAGATCAAAGGTTCACAAAATATATTGAATTTACATCTACTTGAGGTACCTTGATAGACTGTTTTTTTTTTGTCTTTGATCTTTCCCTTCAGGAATGTGGAGCCTCAGTATCCATTTTGATTTTTAAAATACTAAATTGTAATCGTTTTATTTTGCCAAATGGGTGCAGACATACTCAAGCAATGAAAACTATTTCAAGCCATACAACCACAGGGATGGAAACCCTTTTCACAAATTTTAACGTGTTTGTATGTAAATAGATGTTTGTATGAACTATTTTCATGGTAGAATGAATATATTTAAGTGAAGTTGAATTATTCCAGTGCTATTTAAACAAATTGCAAAAATTTTTGGTGAGAATTCTCTGAGTCTATCGAGATATAATGCAGATCAGTTTTGATTTTTACAAAATCAAAAAGCCTACAAAAAACTCTGACTCATGGCAACTTCCCCGTGTTGTTGCACCTGACGTGGAGAGAGCTCGTAGGCTTCCCCAGTGCCTCAGCCGCTTCCTGGTGGAAGTTAGGTGCTCGTGGAGGTATGTCCACCCTTAGTGACATCACTCCGGGCCTTTGGGGGCCCATGAGTGACTCAGAGGCATTAGAGACACCGGTGCAGTTATCCGGAGCACAATTTCTTTGCAGGGCAGCAGAATCAGAAGCCAGACGTGGCCATGGGAAACTCGGAACCGGGTTTTCTGGCCGCCATCCACCGCTTTCCTTACTGCCTAGTCACACACATCAGGGAGGCTGCCCTCAGTGGAGCTGGGGTTCAGACCCCCGGGTGGGACCTCACGGTTTTGCCAGCAGTCCCTGCCTCTGGGCCTCCACCTCGACAGAGGACAGAGGAGGGTCCTGCTGGCAAGGGGCCCATTTCTCAGCACAGTACACTTCCCGTCTCAGCTCTGGGAAACTATGCACCCAAGTACCAAACTTCCAACCAGAGAGAGACATCCTCGGATAACGCAGATCCTTGCCTCCTCTGTCTGTGACTTTACACACCGTTGTTAGAAGTCGTTTTAACATCAAGACCAATCACCTCCCTATAGGACATACCACCCAACTCCCCTGACTCTTACTAGAACACTCCTTTATAATGATATTCAACTTGAGTGGGTTTTTTTTTTCCGCTTTAGTCCTGGATATAATGAAATGATAAATATGATGACAAATTTTCACTGTGTATACTAGCAATATGTACACACATACCAATGTATCTTAACATACAACTTGGTTACATTTTGGATGACTGTCATTCATCTCAAGTCATGTACTGGGAAACTACAGGGACTACATGATGTCTGCTTATCATAGAGGAAAGTTGGGTTCATGGTTCTGAGCTCCCTACTTCAAAAGTTTTTCCTCCTGGGTTTTCTGTGTTCTCTTTTTATCCTGAAATGCATTGATTAGGTTGTGAGGTATGTTTAAGGACTGGAAGCCAGGGGAATGCTTTCGGCATTTATTGCAACCAAAAGTTAACCTCATCACAGTTAACGAGCATCTTTGATTGGTCTTTTGTGGAATCGGAACTAAATCTATGAGCCTTATTCAATATCTATAATTCTATGATTTTTTTAAATTATGGGAAATTAATGAAAGATGTTTACATGAATAACGTTTGCCCTTACTGTGTTATGAATGAGTTTTTTGTAGTGTGTCTGGGTGCATGTGCAAGAGTAGGAAAAATGTTTCTGAAACAAAACTTGACAAATATTTGTAATGAAAAGTAAATTTAAAGATTGCTATAATTGCGCTATAGAAACAATGCAAGTATTAAACAAAATATACAATCACCTGTTGTTGTCTTCCTTTGGTTGCCTGGGGCAGGAAGGCAGTAAGGTATTTCTCTGCCATGTCTTCCTGTATATTTAAATTACTAACTTTACATTTGAAGTTGTTTAAAAACGTTACAGTAAGTCCCCTACATACGAACGAGTTCCATTCTGAGAGTGCGTTCGTAAGTCCACTTTGTTCGTACGTCCAACAAAGTTAGCCTAGGTACCCAGCTAACACAATCGGCTACACAGTACTGTACTGTAATAGGTTTATAATACTTTCACACAAATAATACATAAAAAACAAACGCAAACAACAAAGAAAACATTTTTAATCATACAGTACAGTACTTTGAAAAGTACAGTAGTACAGTACAACAGCTGGCATACAGGGGCTGGCATCGAGTGAACAGGCAAGAAGAGTTATGGACTGGAGAAGGGAGGGGAGGTGGGAGATGGTAGAGCTGAAGGATCGTCAGCAACAGGAGATGCAAGGCAAGCTGCAGTTTCACTCATGCCTGACGCTGATGAAACGCACGTTCGCATCTTTGAAAGTTCTCAACTTGAAAGTTCGTATGTGGGGGACTTACTGTATTAACCTTTTACCTTTTTCAAAGCATCATATTAAGACCTGAGGGAGGGGTATGGAAAGGTGAGGAGCCTGCTGTGTATTTGGCATGGCACCCCATACACCCGTGAATCCAGAAAAATTAGCCACATCAGCCAAATGTATCTGATGGACTCCATAAATGTTAAGGATATTGAACGTAAATCGGAAGATCAGCGAAAATATCTGAAGAATTGGGAAACTTCCACTTGTGTTTGAAGATACAGGAACGTTGTTAGATGTTGTGGTAGATCTTGGTGATCTTCGGACAGCTTTGAGCCAAGGAAGCCAGAAACCCCTTATTTCTGCCCAACCACTGTCAACGTTCCCAAACTCTCCCCTACAACATTCCCAAAGCACAAAGGCCAGTGACAAAGAAGGTAAAAATAGTACTTTGCTATCAGCTGGGCCATCTACCCATGGTCCCAAAGAAGTGAATTCCAGTAAGCTGGGTGTCAAACTGAAGCAGCCCATGAGCCCACCTGCTTTATCTTACCTCCCTCGGTTGCCCATTATTTGATCTTATCACACTTCCTTCCACTGAAGCAAGTGAGATGACTCAGTCCAAGCCGGGCTAGATCAGTTTCCCCATTTGGATGAAGACATATCCATACGCTGGATCTTTAAGGCAGAGTTTCACCCACTAACACACAATATTAATATTCTTCCTCCTTGTGTGGGAGAGGGGTGTGAGATTAAAAATTGAATAAAACTGGGGCAAGTCTACGAAGCTCAACTCTCAAAAGTGAAAGATCAGGCAACATTTTTTGTTTGTTTTTACTGGAGTACAGTTGCTTTACAATGTTGTGTTCGTTTCTGCTATACTGAGAAGTGAATCAGCTACATGTATACATATATCCCCTCTTTTTTGGGTTTCCTTCCCATTTAGGTCACCACAGAGCATTGAGTAGAGCTCCGTGTGCCATACAGCAGGTTCTCAGTTGTCAATTCAGTACGTATTAGTATTAGCATATATATGTCAATCCCAATCTCCCAGTTCATCCTACCCCGCCTTTCCCCTCTTGGTGTCCATACATTTGTTCTCATACAGGCAACTTTTTGTGGATTAAGATGGATGTAGGCTCAAGTGTTGTGGCATAAGGGATTGTGAGGAAGATTGAAACCAAATTGTTTTAGTCTCACTCCTCGTCCCACATATACTTCTTACTAGATATCTGCCTTTGGGTTTTAATGTTCCAGACCATTTAGCCTGCTAATTCACACTAGACTTAAAATTATTTCAGAAATTATTCATTTCTAGAATTAGAATTAGATAACAATCATTCAGAAGGATTTTATGCATCTGACTGGTCTGGGGTTGTTCAACTAGAAAGTTTTGCCCCAAAAGTATTTTAGAAAACAGCTGTTGCCTTTTATATAAAAAGATGATGCAAACTCCCCTGCAACACACTGGTATGTGTTTCTCTTAAAGTTTTGTTTCTTTGTGAAAACCAAAAGCCATGGTTTTGAATTTAGAGCTTCACTTCTTAAAATGTACATAGAAAAAGATGAATGGCTCCATCTAGATTGCTACCAAAGTTTTATTGGCAAGTATCAGATTTTGCAAGTATCAGAATGCTCCCAGCTTCAAGAAGCCTAAAAACCTGCCTCAATATAGCTGAAGCAATAAAGATTTACTATCTCACATAACAAGAAGTGTTGAGTGACCCTGGAGTTGGTTAATTCTAACCAACTTTCTATCTTTCTGCTTTGCAATTCTTAGCAGGTCCGGTTTGCCCTTAGGGGCCAGTTCACCCTACAGTCACAGCATGGGTGTCACAGTTGCAGACATCACAGCCAGATTTGGCAACATCTAGTGGGTGAAAAGGAAAATCTCTTGTATGGTCCCTACCATGGAGGAAACCTAGACCAATCCCTTGCAGGGCCATGGGGGCATCATGATTACCTGAGGGAAGCTTACTGCTGTGTGGAGAAGGGTGGAAGGCCTGAACGGAGCTGGGATTCTCCCAGCAAAAGGAAGAAAGGAGAAAAGAGAGTTGGGTTGACCACTGACAGTGTCTGCCGCTTCTGCATCACAGGTTTTGTCTTATTTTCTTCAGAGAAGAAAGGAAATAGTCTCTTCAGATACATAAATGGATTTTCTAATTAATCAAATCAGAGAATTCTCCAGTGGTTGGTGTGGGAGAGAGTTCTACAAAAATACATTTAGGTCAAGTTTAAAGGCAGTTTTAAATGTTTAGGTTATTCATTTATCTCACAAACAGCCATGTGATACAGGTACTGCTATCACCCCATTTTAGAGACGGAAGAACTGAGGCATACCGATGTTAAATAACTTGACTTGCAGTTAGTTAGGTAACCCGGTCGCAGAACTCACAAGGAAGTGGCAGAGGCAAAGCATGAAGCCGGGCAGCTGGGCTCCAGGCTGCTCTCCTAACCACACTTATGGGAGCTCCTCTCTCCTCCTGCCCTTCACTTCTTCATGCTCTCCACAGGGTAAAACCAACTATTAATATCCTTAGTCTAAGTCTTCTTTCCCTTGATCATTTGCTTAGCCAGCTAATCAACCCATCTCCCAGGCCCCATCCCTCCTCGGTCCAATCCATGCCATACTGAAACCGAGCGGGGCCCTGTGGGGCTCCCAGGCCTGGAGGCCTTTTTGTCCCCCGTTTCTTGTAGGCAAGACTCCAGCCTCCATGACCTTCCCTGAGTTCCAAAGGGCAGATCTGAACAGTTGCTAATCAAGGGAGGAGCAGCTAAGAAACCACCTGAGGCGAGATTACAGGGACCAGAGAAGCCCATCACGATTAGGAGACGGACCACCTGAGACACTGCACACACCCTCATCTTGTCAGCAATGCCGCCCCTGAACTACCACCATAAAACTCATCACATCCTCCCAGGTTGGGACATAACGGTTTTCTGAGGCAGTAGCCTGCTGTGTCCCCCTTTGCCTGGCAAAGCAATAAAGCTATCCTTTTCTGCTTCACCCCAAACTCTGTTTCTGAGGTTTGATTCGGCACCGGTATACAGAGAAGCTGAGCTTTTGGCGTCAGTATCCAGACCACCCTCCTACGGTTTTGCTCTCATCACCTTCTGCCCTGATCCGGAACTTCCACCCCCTCTGCCTTGATTCCAGTTGTAGCTTCTCCATCCCATCTTATTTCTCATTCCTCACCCCCACCACGTGCAGCTCCCTCAGTAATGAGGTTTCACTGCCTCTCTGTGGTGGCGCCGGCGAGGGTCATGTAATGGACAGGACCTGGGCTCTGGAGTCAGACTGGTTTGCATCAGCTCTGCCACTGTCCAAAGGACAGCGGGCTTTAGACTGCTCTCTAGCAAATGTGGATAACACCTGCTGGGCAGGGTTGCTTGGGGATTGTAACGATTGAGCTTTTGCAAAGCCCTCCTCCCCCCCTGAGCTTCTTACTTCCCCTCCAGTCACTCTCACCACCTTCCTGTCTTTAGAAATGCCAGGCTTGCTCCAGCTCCCCTCTCACCGGTGTGTGTCTTTCTCCCAGATCCACATGGCTCCCGCCCTCGCCTCCTACAAGTCTTTGCTGAAATGCCTTCCTTGACCATCCACTTAAACTGCAGCACCCTCCTCCCCGCAGCATCTCCGAACCCCTTTACCCTCCTTTCTTTTTCTCCAGACCACTTTCACCTTCTAACTTACTATATAATTTCATTATCCATTATGTTTGTTCACTGTCTTTCTCCTCTCTCTAGACTGTCAGCTCCAGGTGGGCATGGATTTAGTCTGTTTCATTCACTGATGGATCCTTAACATGAGGCACATAGTAAGCACTCAATAAACTGAACGGGAGTCCACAGATTGTAATGTTTAAAGAGAGCTTTCGTAATCATCTTAGATTGAAATCCCAGCTCTGCCGTTTCCCAACTGTATAATAAAACTTCTTTATGTTTCAGTTTCCTTACTTGTAAATTTACATTAATAATAATACCTAAAAAAAAAAGATCGAGTGCTTGACCCATGGAGCAGACTCACTAACTGTGTCCTTTCTGCTTTGGAATGCCACCTTTGCGGGGTGGGGTGTGGAGGGGGCAGGGGAAGCTGGCCTCACTCTTCATGACCTGCCCTCACTGCCCCCCCCTTTTCTGCACCCATGGACATCACGGGCCACACTGTATTCTCGATTGTTTAATGAGTGAAACATCTTGCTGGCCTCCCCCTTAGATGACAGGCTTCGGGGCCAGCAAGTGTGTCTTTCTGGATGCATACAAAGCATTCTCCAAATACTTGATTTAAGAATGACTGAGCTGGAGTTTAAAAAAAAATCATTTCCTCGGCTTGCTCATTCAATCAACACATATTTCTTACCATGTAGCAGTCACTATTCTAAGCCATTAACAAATTGGCAGTGAACAAAAACAAAGTCCCTGCCTCGTGGAGCTTACGTTTTCATGGTGACCCTGATCATGAGCCAGCAATGGCTGTAAGTGCCAGGTAAGTGCTATGGAACAAGGCAAGGGGTGTGGCGGTTAGATGGGGGACCGCACTGAGGGAGGGAGTGCAAATCGGGGGGTCTGGGAGGGTGGAGGCCAGGGCTGTAAGGAGAAAGGGCCGGCCAGGTGCTGTGCTCAGAGGGCAAGCAGGAACCCAATTCTATAGGGGCCCCCAAAGCCATTTTAAGGACTGGGTTTTTAACTCAGAGTGGATGGAAAGTCAACTGATGACATGAACCACTTTTGTGTGTTTTTAAAAACAAACCAGCTTTATCCAACTTAGTTTCCTGAAGGTTCCAAAAACGCTGTTGAAACCATAATTGCTGTTAGGGCTTCAATTGGAGGGCTCTGAAGGGAAGAGTGATAAGACTTGCGTTACTTGTGTGACAGGCTCACCTTGACTGTTCACAGGGTGCAGAATAGCCTGGAATGAGGGGGCAGGGAGTGGGGTGGTGGGCAGGTGGAAACAGGAAGAACAAGATGATGGTGGGTGGGACGCAGGGGCGACGGCGATGAGTGCTTGAACTGGGGCTACACCATAAAGGCAGAGACAGTAGGATTTGCTGAGATGTGGGGTAGCGATTTTAAGGTGTTGGTCTTATTTCTCAGGTACAGTGAGGCCAACAGATCAGTGCCGTGGAAGGAAAAGAGAGCTCATTACTCACAGTTCCCAAGGGGAGGGGACAACAAGCCACAGGGGCCACGCAGGGAAGCGCCAGGGTCGGTCAGGAGGCAGAGGGAACAGGCGAAAACAGGGACAAGAGGCTTGATTGTGGTTTCTGGGGGAAGGTTTAGAATTAGCTTGAATAATTTCAATGGGCTCTGCGGTATTAGGGGCTGCTTTTAGTCACCTGGTACCTGGCCTTGGGGTGATAGAGGCCTGGGCTCTTCTTTTAAGAGCCCTGAAAGAAGCCGGTTGCAAGATGGGCTCTGGATTGGTTGGTTTGCATATGAAAGGACGAGTTGTTTGCTGTCTCAAGAAATTGGTGGCCCAGGGTCAGCAAGGCCCCAGATGTCAAAGCATCAGAAGAGAAAGACGGGCTTAATTCACTGGGAAGTAAGGAATCAAGGACGACTCTGAGCTTTGGTCTGAACAACTAAAAGAATGGAATAATCACTTGTGAATACTACTCCTGCCAATCCTGATAGTTTTACCCTGAATCACCTGCACTCTCCCAGTTTTTATTTCTATTTCCAAAACAACCCATTAATTTCTTCGTGGTCCAGCTCCCCCTTGTGGTGAGCATTTATTCTCATACTGTTTCTGACAGGAATCAGAAAGAACTTTAGCAAAAGGATGATTTGATACATTTTGAAAACAAACATGAAAACTGGGCTGATGTCTATTTATTCCCATTATCAGGTTGAACTTTGTATAGACAAATGAAGACACAATTTCCAGGGCTTTTTTTATTTTTTAAATAAGCCCAAATTTCAAAAGGTCTAATAGCACTTTTGGAGCTTGCAATAAAACTAAGTTGAACAAAGCTTGGTTTTCTTTTAAAACAAACCAAAAAAAAAAAAAAAAAAAAGCATTTTGAGGTCATGTAGCTCTTTAAAAGCACAGTTTTCTGCAAAACATGGGTTATGAGTTCACTAGTCCTAAATCAATCTTATCTTGTACTCCCCTATCATTTTATTTATTTATTTTTTTTTTTTAAATGAGTCACCCATGGGGTGGTGAAAGGGTCATGGATCACCAGGGGAAGTTATCTCCTAGTTAACCACATGCATGAACTATACAGAGGTAAATGGAAGCACATAGATACCTTCACTGACAACCAGCTTCCTGAACTTATTCTAAACTCTAGAATCTAGCTCCTGACTGGGGCAGAGGAAAATAGTTTCTCCAAAATAAGGAAGTCTTAAGTAGCTTGAAATAAAAAGAGTCGTATTCAAGCTTACCATGTGAGTGGAATGTACACTGGGGGCGGGGGGGAGAGTATGAATGTTTATCTCATAACTACTGAAATTGGTCCCTAAAAGGAAAATATTGGGCTGGCCAAAAAGTTGGTTCGGGTTTTTCCCATGACACTGAATGGAAAAACCCGAATGCACTTTTTGGCCAACTCTATAATTTATCCCAGTAGAATTGAGATATTAGAGAAATTTCTCAAAATTTTGTTATATAGTAGAACCATTCAAAATATAGCACTCTAGAAGCATATGATCCAGCAATCCCACTCCTGGGCATATATCCAGAGAAAACTCTAATTTGAAAAGATACATGCACCCCAATGTTCACAGCAGTACTATTTACAATAGCCAAGACGTGGAAACAGCCTAAATGTCCATCGACAGATGCGTGGGTAAAGAAGATGTGGTATATATATATATATATATATATACATATATATATATATGCAATGGAATATTACTCAACCATAAAAGAGAATGAAATAATGCCATTTGCAGTAACAAGGATGGACCTAGAGATGATCATATTAAGTGAAGTAAGTCAGACAGAAGAAGACAAATATTTTATGATATCACTTATATGTGGACTCTTTAATAAAATGATACAAATGAACTTATTTCCAAAACAGAAACAGACTCACAGACATAGAAAACAAACTTATGGTTACCAAAGGGGAAAGGCAGGGGGCTGGGGGGAGAGATAAGTTAGGAGTATGGGATTAGCAGGTACACAATACTGTATATAAAATAGATAAACAACAAGGACCTACTGTAGAGCACAGGGAACTATATTCAATATCTTATAGTAAGCTATAATGGAAAATAATCTGAAAAAGAAAATATATATGTGTGTGTATAAATATGTGTGTACACACACACACACACACACACACACATAACGCTTGAATCACTTTGCTGGACACCTGAAACTAACACAACATTTTAAATCAACTATACTTCAATTAAAAAAAAAAGCAAATCTAGCACGCTGCCTGTGTGTGCGTGTGTGTATAGGAACACCACTTACCTAGGTAAGACTTATAGCGCCCACAGCTATGTGGGACACAGGCAGAAACTTGAAAGTAAGGGACTTCTGAGCAGCCAGTAGCTATTTCAAAGTTCATGCACTCTGCCCTGCAGAACTGCCTTGACACAGCCAGTGAGGAGCACAAGATTCCAGCCTCAGGGCCTCTGAACCATGAGGTGTGACAGCCAGCAACACAGGGAAGGGGGAAGTATCAGAGAAATGCAGCTGGTTTTCTAAAAATCTCTTCCAGGTTTCTAGCACCATGGCTTGAAAGCTCCGTACCTTAGCAATCTCTGACAGTGTTCTCAGCCAGTCCTTCTCCAACCTCAGGGGCAGAATCATCTGGGAAATTGTTACCTATGCAGATTCTTGGACCCCACTCCCAGAGACCCTGCATATGGATCACATCACCTGGGCAGAGCACAGAAGCCTGGCATTTCGGCTTTGCAGTGTAGTCCAGTAAGTGATGCTCAGAGCGATATTCCTGAGTAATTAAGAAAAGGTAAAAGTAAGTGGAATGTACCCTGCCTAATGATAATGGTAACTGTTCTTAGAACCATAGGCTTCCCTCAAGAACTTAAAAGTCACTCTCTGGGAGCTGTTTTCGTTTTTTTTTTTTAATTTATTTTTGACTGTGTTGGGTCTTCGTGGCTGCGCACGGGCTTTCCCCAGTTGCCTGAGCGGGGGCTACTCTTCATTGTGATGTGAGGGCTTCTCATTAAGGTGGCTTCTCTTGTTGCGGAGCACAGGCCCTAGATGCGCAGGCTTCAGTAGTTGTAGCATGGGGGCTCTAGAGCATGGGCTCTAGAACACAGGCTCAGTAGTTGTGGCGCATGGGCTTAGTTGCTCCACGGCATGTAGGATCTTCCCGGACCAGGGCTCGAACCTGTGTCCCCTGCATTGACAGGCAGATTCGTAACCACTGTGCCACCAGGGAAGCCCCCTGGGAGCTGTTTTAAGGTCAGAGCAGAGCTACCTAAAGTCACCAGAAAAAGAAGAAAAATGGCGCTCAAAGCAGCAGGACTTGATTCAATAAAATATCTTTAATAGCGATCAGGATGGACTTCCGTGGTGGCGCAGTGGTTAAGAATCCACCTGCCAATGCAGGGGACACGGGTTCGAGCCCTAGTCCAGGAAGATCCCACATGCCGTGGAACAACTAAACCCATGTGCCATGACTACTGAACCTGCACTCTAGAGCCCGCGAGCCACAACTACTGAAGCCCATGCAAATTTTGCCATTTGCAACAACATGGATGGGCTTGGAGGGTATTATGCTAAGTGAAATAAGTCAGACAGAGAAAGACAAATACTGTATGATATCATTTATATGTGGAATCCAAAAAGTAAAACAAGCAAATAAATATAACAATACCGAAGCAGACTCACAGATATAGAGGACAAACTAGTGGTTACCAGTGGGGAGAGGGAAGCGGAGAGGGGCAGTATAGGGGGAGGGGTCTAAGAGGTACAAACTACTATGTATAAAATAAATAAGCTACAAGGATATATTGTACAGCATAGGGAATACAGCCAATATTTTTAAATAACTATAAATGGAGTATAACATTTAAAAATTGTGAATTATTATGCTGTACACTTGAACCATATAGTATTGGACATCAACTATACCTCAATAAAACAAACAAAAATTTAAAAATTAAAATGCTCTATGTGGCAACTCCAAAAGAAAAAAGAAAAAAAAAAGGAAATATCCCTTCACAGACATAGAGAACACACTTATAGTTGCTAAGGTAGAGATGGATTGGGAGTTTGGGATTAGCAGATGCAAACTATTATACAGAGAATGGAAAAACAACAGGGTCCTACTGTATAGCACAGGGAACTATATTCAATATCCTATAATAAACCATGATGGAAAACAATATGAAAAAGAATATATATATATATATGTACATATGTATAACTGAATCACTGTGCTGTACACCAGAGACCAACACAGCATTGTAAATCAACTATGCTTCAAAAAAAAAAAGAAAACAAGAATTCCTTGCAGCAAGGGCTGGCCACCAGGCCAGGTTCTGGCCCATGAGACAGAGTCACTGAGTGGAGCCTCTAGGAAGCCATGTAAAAGAGACTCCAGTAGACATGCTGCCTTTATCTCTTATTCTCCAACCCCCTCTTCACCCAGCAACCAGAGGGAGCTTTTAAAATAGTGACTCAGGGGCTTCCCTGGTGGCGCAGTGGTTGGGAATCTGCCTGCCAATGCAGGGGACACGGGTTCATGCCCCAGTCCGGGAAGATCCCACATGCCGTGGAGTAGCTAAGCCCATGCGCCACACCTACTGAGCCTGCACCCGCGACCACAACTACTGAAGCCCGCGCACCTAGAGAAGCCCGCAGAGCTCAACAAGAGAAGCCACCGCAATGAGAAGCCTGCACACCACCGCGAAGAGTAGCCCCCGCTCGCCGCAACTAGTGAAAGTCTGCGTGCAGCAACGAAGACCCAACATGGCCAAAAATAATAAATAAAATAAATAAATTTATTTGTAAAAAGTGACTCAGATCATGCCATTGCTCTATGGAATCCCTTTCCATTGCAGTTAGAATAAAATCCAAACTATGTATACTGGCCTGGCTCCCTCTACCTCCCCAGTATCATTCAGTCCATTCTCCCCCCATCCCTGTCCTCCAGCCAGACCTTCTGTTCCTCAAACTTGCCAAGTGTTTTCCTGGCTCTAGGCCTTTACACCTGCTGATTCCTCTGCCCAGTGCTCTCCTCTGACCCACACACCCCAACGTCCATTGCAGCCGGATTTACAATAGCCAAGACATGGAAGCAACCAAAATGCTCACAGACAGGTGAAAAGATAAAGAAGATGTGGTACATACAGGCAGTGGAATACTATTCAGCCATAAAAAAGAATGAAATAGTGCCACTTGCAGCAACATGGATGGACCTAGGGATGATCATATTAAGTGAAGTAAGTCAGAAAGGAAACACAAATATCATATGATATCACTTATAGGTGGAATCCAAAAATTGATACAAAGGAACCAATTTACAAAACAGAAACAGGCTCACAGACTTAGAAAACAAACTTAAGATTACCAAAGGGGAAAGGTGGAGGAAAGGGATAAACGTAAAGGCTGGGATTAGCACATACACCCTAACATATATATAAAATAGATAATCAATAAGGATCTACTGTCTAGCACAGGGAACTGTACTCAAAACTCATAATAACATATATGGGAAAATAATCCAAAAAAGAACAGATATACGTCTGTGTAGAACTGAAGCAAGTTGCTGAACACCTAAAACAACACAACACTGTAAATCAACTATACTCCAATATAAAATAACAATTAATTTAATTAAAAAAAAAAAAGAAATGCCTACTATGTTTCTGACAGACCTCGGTGACCTGGGCTGGAGTCACATCCCTGGAGCCTGAGCAGGCTTGGGTTCCAAGGCTGGATTGTCCTGGGACTGAGGGTACGGGGAAAGATGTCCCAGCAAATGAGCCCTCCTTGGACCTGTAATGCCTGGTGCCCTCTTCATGGGACCACAATCTCCAGATCCAGGCAGACTCTCTGGGCTGGAAGAGCTTTGAAAAGTCAGCTGGTCTCCAGGTCTCCTGCTGGTGAGTTTCCCACCTCTAGCCTCCTCCCTTACAGTCTCCCCACCTCCAGAGGACAGCTCCCTCAGCAGAGTGGTTTTCCAGAGGTTGGGATTTGCCCCAGGGGTAAAGAGTAAGGGGGAAGAAGTAATGAGAATCAACCCTTGGGTTGTTTGTTTGTTTTTGGCCACGTAGCACATGGGATCCTAGTTCCCTACGAGGGATCTAACCAGCGCCCCTTGCATTGGAAGCGCAGGGTCTTAACCACTGGACAGCCAGGGAAGTCCCCTTGGGTGTTTGTTCTGGCACATACCACTTGAATTTACAACCCATGAGCACAACTTTCTCTAAGGCTCTTGTTGCCAGAATAACCAGAGATGATTATGAAGAAATCCTGTTAACTTGTGGCCATTTCTCATAACATGCTTACGGGCACTTCATATTCACAAGGCCTGGGGGGCTGTAATTGACACCTACCCTCTAGAAATGTCCTGCCATAGGGAATGGAAAAAGAATTCAAAACGGGGCAGACTGTCAAGAAGCCAATTTCAAGAGGTAATTTTTACTCACACTGTTTTAAAAAAAAGCACATGACAAGATGCTCAACATTCCTAATTATCAGAGAAACGCAAATCAAAACAACAACAAGGTATCACCTCACACCAGTCACAACGGCCATCATCATAGATGGAGAAAAGGGGACCCACTTATGCTGCTGGTGGGAATAGAAACTGGTAAGAGCTATTATAAAGAGAAAACCAGTATTCGAAAAGACCCACACACCCCAACGTCCATTGCAGCAGTATTTACAACAGTCAAGATGTGGAAGCAACCAAAATGTTCACAGACAGATGAAAAGATAAAGAAGATGTGGTACGTATAGACAGTGGAATATTGCTCAGCCATAAAAAAAGAATGAAATAATGCCACTTAAGGGCAACACAGTTGAACCCAGAGGTGATCAGACTCAGTGAAGTCAGGAAGGGAAAGACAAATATCATATAATATCACTTATAGGTGGAATCCAAAAATTGGTACAAATGAACTAATTTACACAGGGTTCCCGAGCACCCCCCGTGGGGGACAGCACCCCTCCCTGGCTGTCCCCCGGGGGAACTCCCATTGATTCAATCACTGTACTCCAATTGATTCAATATGCCTTCTTAAATTGGTGACCCTAATTAAATCAATCATCCTTCTTAATGAGTGCAGGGTTAAGAAGGCAGGTTGATTTAATGGGAGTCAGGAAATCTAAGGCATTTGATTGGTTTAATGAACCTTAAGAGATTTTCGGAGGATGATTGATTTAACAGGGGTCCCGATAGTTAAAGGAATTGACTTAATCAATAGGAGTCAGGCTATTTGAGGATCTGATTCAATTGATGGGAGTTGTGTATTTTGGGGGGCTGATTGAATCAAAGGAAGCCTCTTTTTTTTTTTTGCGGTATGCGGGCCTCTCACTGTTGTGGCCTCTCCCGTTGTGGAGCACAGGCTCTGGACACGCAGACTCAGCGGCCATGGCTCAGGGGCCCAGCCGCTCTGCGGCATGTGGGATCTTCCCGGACCGAGGCACGAACCCTCATCCCCTGCATCGGCAGGCGGATTCTCAACCACTGTGCCACCAGGGAAGCCCCAAAGGGAGCCTCTTGATACAAGAGTCCTGACTGAATCATCGGTAGTCCCATGATTTAAGGGGACTGTTTGAATCAAAGGCATCCCTTACAGGTCTGGCTCTGACTGCTTTGGAGGTGGGAGAAGGTGGAGTAGTGAAGCTGGTAATAAAGAGGCTTGGGTCTGGTCACCTGTTTGAGTTCCCTAGGTCTGCCACGACAAACTGACAAAAACCGGGTAGCTTAACACAACAGAACCTTATTCTCTAACAATTCTGGATACTATTAAGTGCAAAATCAAGGTGTTGGCAAGGCTCAGGCCTCCAGAGGACAAACTGTTCCATGCCTGTCTTACCTTGTGGTGTTGCAGGCAACCCTTGGTGTTCCTTGGCTTGTAGCTGCATCACTCCAATCTCTGCCTCTGTGGTCACATGGCATTTTCCCCTGGGTGAGAGAGAGAGCCGGACCCCACTTTCGGTTACAATGCTGCTAGTAAGTTTTAAATTTTATTTATCTTTTATAATCAAATCATAGTCTGTTCACTCAAACACTTGTAGCAAGGACAGGAGCTGGTCACAGTATTGGGCACTGTGGCAGAAACAAAGAGAAAACATGTATGGCATCTGCCTGATGGAGCCCAGTTAGAGAGGCAAGTATGCTGCAAGTTGTGTGAGTATGCTGAGGGCAATGGTCAATTACAGCCTTTCTAATCAGTGTGGTCTCGCCACCCCACCACGCCTGCATAGCACCATCTGGGAGCCTGGTAGAAATGCAGAACCTCAATCCACCTCCAGACCTAAATCAGAATCTTCATTTTAACAAGATTGCTAGCAGGTGATATGTATGCACACAGGAACGTTTGTCCAAGAGACAGAAATCACTTCCCAGCAGGGTGTCCAAAAATGGTATCAACTCAACCATCATCACCAGAACAAGGCCCTGTGCTGGGCACTGGGGACCTAGAGAAGAAATAAATGTGTCCTTGCTCTCAAGGAGCTTGCAGGCTAACAGGGAAACAGACACATTACCACACAACCTCGTCCTACAGAGGAGGTAGCTCTGAGATGCTCTCGTGCTAGGTGGAGGCATCATTTGTTTTCAGAAAACTCCTTATAAAGCATGAAGAGTTTATCCAGTGCAACACCACTCAATTTCCTGTAGGTTCCAAGTAACATAAGAGCTTTCCGAGGGGATCATCTCACACAGCTCTTTGTTCAATGGCACCGTGCCTCTCTGAGCCTCCATTTTCTCAGCTGAGACAATTTGTAACTTTTTTTGGCCACACTGCACTGCAGGCATGTGGGATCTTAGTTCCCCAACTAGGGACTGAACCAGTGCCCCCTGTACTGGAAGCATGGAGTCTTAACCACTGGACTGGCCAGGGAAGTCCCTAACCTTCCTGGCTTTTATTAGAGCCACAAAGCCACCTTGTGAGAGAGAAGGGCGAGTAAGGACTAACATGAAAATTTACTGAATGGAAAAAAAGAATGCTGCTGGACAGTATGTGCATTGCGAAATCATGTTTAGAAAAAAAGTCCCACACATATACTATTTTTTAACGTGTGCTATATATAAAGCTATACATAGAGAAAAAGTTCTGTAATAACAATGACTTTCCTGGAGGGCGGAAGTAGGCCTTTATACACCTCAATAGCAGTTTATTTTCAAAGAAATGTACTTCTTAAACGAAAACATTTTAAAAGTATTTAAGTGCATTGGAAATTGGAAGTAATGTTAATCCTGATTATCTGAGTGGGGTGATTACGGATGACATTTTCTCCTAATTATGCTTTCTAAATTTCCTACAATGAGCTTGTATCATCTGGGCCATTTGATTTGTGAGACGCCCTAACCTCCACCCCCGCCCCACCCCCCAGCCCGCTTTCTTGCTGAGTCTGCAGATCTCTAGCGCCCTCTGCCGAAGCATCTCTACGTTTTGTGCTTTCCGGAACGAAAAGGTGTAGGTCAGTCTCCTGGGAGTCTTGTTAAAAGGCAGATTCTGATTCAATGGGTGTGGGGCAGGACCGGGATTCGGCGTTTTAAAAAATCCCTGGGGAAACTTGATGCTTGACCTCCCCCAGTGGCAAGGACTGAAACTGCTAGACGACGAAGAGTTATTCTACAACAGCTAGCACAGTACCACTGTCAGCCTCGGACAACGATCCCGGAGGGCTCCCGGGAAAGCCTAAACCTAACGCGGCGGCGGCTCACCTTGGGGACAAGGGCGACAGGACCGCAGCCGGAAGCCCCGGCCCCGGAGGCCCTCGCGGAGCCTCCATTGGCCAACCCGCTGACGTAAGCCTCGCGTCACGTGAGGCCGCCGTCCAATGGCGGAGCGCACTCCGCCGGGCCGGTGGTTGGAGCAGGGGACCCACGGAGGTGTGGCGGAGCGCACCGTGGCGGGAAGGTCGTGGGCTGCAGGTGGCTGTGTGTATGCGCCGCCCTCCCCGACGCCTCCCCCCGATTCCCCCTGCACCTGCAGGCCGGCGTGATGCGGCGCCGCTTCTGGGTTCAGCTGCCCGTGCGCCGGCGCCGGTGCATTTGGGGCCTTGGCTGCCGCCTCCGCCAAGCTGGCCTTGGGCAGTGACGTGGAGCTGGAGCACGGCTTTGGCGGCCGGCAGGTGGGGCTGGGTGGAGGAGGGGCGCTGCGGGGCTGCGGGGCTCCAGGGTGGAGCAGGGCTGGGGGCGCCAGGGCCGCCTCACACCCGGTGGTCCTTTTGGTCCCCGCGGCTGCCGGCCGCTACAGACAGCGGGGTTAGGAGAGCACCTCTGCCCTGGAAGTCACACCTGTCGAGTCAAAATATTTTTACAGCCTGAAAGTTGAAAGTTTTATTTGGCAGGAATTTTTAGGACTTCAAGCTGGGAGGCAGCACGTCAAGTAACCCTGAGAGAACTGCTCCGTGAGCCAGCATATACAGGAGTTTTACGACAGAGGGCAGGTAGTCTGAATGTCAAAATGTTGTTGTTAGTTAAAGAAAGACAGATATGTCAAGTTAAGGAATTTAGCGCTTTTGTATGTATGGGAAGGTGCAAGAGTCTGGGCGGCTCACTGAAATCATTCCTTTGATGTGCACCTCAGCTATCTGGGCCAGTATCCTGTTTTCACATCCTGAGATTCCTCAGGGCTCACCTTTGTGAGTGGCTGCAGTCTGATGGCTGCTAGATGTCTGGTATTTTCCTTCCTGAGTTCCCTCAAGGTTCACCAGCTCACCAGGAGGTGGCTGATGACTGTGACATCTTTTGTTTATTGATATGGCAGGCAATATTCCATTTATCAGTTCCTCCTCTTGGTCTGAAATTCGACCAATATTTGGGAGACATTTCATGACCAATTTTTGTCCCATGGCGCTAGGAGGCTCATCCCAGATCAGGCGAAAATTCGTTTTGATACGCCACTCCAGGTGCTAATTTCTGGGTTA
Organism: Lipotes vexillifer; assembly: GCF_000442215.2. Lineage (NCBI taxonomy): Eukaryota > Metazoa > Chordata > Mammalia > Artiodactyla > Lipotidae > Lipotes > Lipotes vexillifer. The sequence goes on from NW_006769244.1 coordinate 1,104,445, forward strand.
GGCCCTGTTGATAAAGATTCAATGGATCCTCTGTCTTACTAGTCTATTATGATCCAGGAGATAATTTCCCTTGTTGCTTGTTCCCATACCTCGGATCACACTATTACAATTATTCTGTGTAGAGTTACAAATGTGATTTATTTCCTCAAGATGTTTAGCCATCAGTTTTGTTGGAGGCCTGGTTACACATTGAGTACTGTAAGAGACAGCAAAATAGGCAGGGTATAAGTAATGTAGGTAGTAACACTGACAAGGTCATAGCGCAGCAGGGAGACAAATCATAAACAATTTGGAAACAAAGAACAGATTAAAACAATGATTAGTATAACTACTTGTAATCCAGTTGTATTGGGGTGGCCAAAAAGTTCGTTCGGTTTTAAGTTAAAAGACTTTTTTCTAACATTGAGCACTTACTTTGTGCCAGGCCCTTTTTTAAAAAATTAATTAATTAATTAATTTATTTTGACTGCACCATGTCTTAGTTGCAGCACATGGTATCTTCGTGGAGGCATGTGGGATCTTTAGTTGCAGCATGTGGACTTCTTAGTCGTGGCATGCAGACTCTTAGTTGTGGCATGCATGCGAGATCTAGTTCCCCGACCAGGGATCAAACCCCGGGCCCCCTGCTTTGGGAGCTCGGAGTCTTACCCACTGGACAACCAGGGAAGTCCCAAGACACGTTTTTCATTTTCACAAAGAACTTTACAGAACAACGTATTCACTAGCCGAACGAACTTTTTGGCCAACCCAATAATAAACCATCAAGTCCACAGGAGAGCCAGCTGGAGAAGCCAAATTCTGAAAGGATCAAGTAGAGAGAAAAAGATAAATGTTTCATCTTTGTTTACAAAGGTATGCTTTGTCAACTTGTTGTAGGTCATAGCATAAGAGAAAAGGTTTTTCTGGAAAACAAAAGTTTGTTCAGTCCCATGTAATTAATTCCTGTTGATCTGGATGAAGTAATCAGGTTTTCCATTAGAGTTTTGTCATGTTACCCAGTTCAGTGGTATTATCTAAAGGCTATCAGAAACTTATATTTGTTTAAAAGTTCTTTTTATGAGTCTTCTTGAAAATCTTCATTTTGTAAAAGCATCAGTGTAAAATAATGATTGTCTATAAAGGACAAAACTTAAAAGAGCCTGGTTAAAGATTTGAGGACAATGCAATTATCAGGAAACTGGATATTTCTGTGACATATAACATTTTAGAATAACTAGAATTATGGCTGATAACATTATATTAGATGTTAGGAATTTCATATAAATTTTGGAATAGCTATATTAATAACATCTATCCATACACTATAACCTAAGGTTCATTTCCCATCACTTGACAATGTTTTGAAGTAAGTTAACATACCAAATAAACTTAATTAGTGTAACATTCATCTCTGAGCCGTCTCAGGATGCTCCTTAAAGCACCCCACAGTCAGTTGGAGGCTAAAAGAGACTTAGTTAGATTTTGATATTTGGGAAGTTTGTTAAAAATATCAAAAAGGTTTTAAAACACAACAGGATCATAGGTCTCTATGAAACAATACTTATTCATTTAACCAAAGTCACAAAAAGATTTAAAAAAAAATACAGATCACTTAAGGCCACAGAACCTCACGCAATCTGTTATCAAAAAGGAAAACTCTAAGAAACTTTGTTCAGCTTCCCGTCTTGTACTAGCTTACTTAACAAAATCCATTTACTTAATTAACTCCAATCTAAATTTAGTTAATCCTGACCATACACAGAATTTTTTTTCCTCAATAAAATGTAATTCCATTCCTCATAACTAAAAACACACATTCTGCTTTCCTACTGTGTACTGAAATGTTTGTTTTATTCCTATTAGCTTTAATTACGTGTTTAAATTAGAATCCTCAATTCTTTTTTTAATTTAAATTCCCTTCGTGAGTAATAACATCTTATGACTCTTAAATAAGCATATTATACACTTATTGACCATTTTGATACCCTCTTCTGTGAAAGAGGATCTTTCAAATCTGTTGTCCTTTTTTCTTTTCTTTTTTTTTTTTGGCTGCCGCGGGTCTTTGTTGCTGCGTGTGGGCTTTCTGTAGTTGCGGCAGGCAGGGGCTATTCTTCGTTGCAGTGCATGGGCTTCTCATCGTGATGGCTTCTCTTGTTGCATAGTATGGGCTCTAGGTGCGTGGGCTCAGTAGTTGTGGCACGCGGGTCCTAGAGTGCACGGGCTTCAGTAGTTGTGGCTCATGGGCTCTAGAGCGCAGGCTCAGTAGTTGTGGTGCATGGGCTTAGTTGCTCTGTGGCATGTGGGATCTTCCCAGACCAGGGCTCAAATCTGTGTCTCCTGCACTGGCAGGCGAATTTTTAACCACTGCACCACCAGGGAAGCCCTCTATTGATTTTTACTCTCTATTTTACTTATTTCTGTTCTAACATTTATGATTTTTAAAAAATTTTTTACTAACTGAGCTTTGTTCTTCTTTTTCTAGCTCCTCTGGGTGGAAGATTAAGTTGTACAGTTCAGATTTTTCTTGTTTTCTATAAGTTTGTATCACTGTAAACTTCTCCTTTAGAACTGCTTTTTTTGCATCCTGTAGATTTGGATTGTTGTGTTTTCACTTTCATTTGTCTCTAGGTATTTTTCTTTTCCTCTTTGATTTCTTCAGTGATCCATTAGTTGTTTAGTAGCATATTGTTTAGCCTCCACGTGTTTGGGGTTTTTTTTCAGTTATTTTCTTATAGTCAGTTTGTAGTTTTATAGCACTGTGTTTGGAAAATATACTTGATATGATTTCAATTTTCTTAAATTTACTGAGGGTTGTTTTGAGGCCTAGCATGTGATCTATCCTGGAGAAAGTTCCATGTACACTTGAAAAGGAAGTGTATTCTGCTGCTTTTGGAGGGAATGTGCCATATATGTATATATCCATCCATCTGGTCTAATGTGTCATTTAAGACCAGAGTTTCCTTATTGATTTTCTGTCTGGATGGCCTGTTCATTGTTATAAGTGGGGTTTTAAAGTTCCCTATTTTTATTGTGTTACTGTCAATTTCTCTCTTTAGGTCAGTTAATATTTGCTATATGTGTTCATGTGCTCCTATATTGGGTGCATAAATACTTACAGTTTTTATATCTTCTTCTTGGATTGATCACTTGATCATTATGTAGTGTCCTTCTTTATCTCTTGTAACAGTCCTTATTTTAAATCTAATTTGTCTGGGATTTCCCTAGTGGTCCAGTGGTTAGGACTTGGCTTTCACTGCCGTGGCCTGGGTTCAATCCCTGGTCAGGGAACTAAGATCCCAGAAGCTTTGCAGCCAAAAAATAAAAAAAAAAAAAGCCTCTTTTAAAAATCACTAAAATCTTGAAGACATTGGTATGTGGAGCATGAAACACTTATTGGGGCATACTAAAAGATTTGAAGAACAAAAAATGGAACTACCATATGACCCAGTGATTCCACTCCTGGGTGTATATCCAAAAATACCTGCAAAACACTGTTTCAAAAAGATGTACGCCAATGTTCATAGCAGCACTATTTACAATTGCCATGATATAAGAGCAACCTCAGTGTCCATGAACAGATGAATGGATAAAGAAGATGTGTGTGTGTGTGTGTGTGTGTGTATACATACACACAGTAAGTCCCCTACATACAAACCTTCAAGTTTCAAAGATGTGAACGTGCATCTGGTTTCAGAAAGGAACCAGAACCTGTGCCATCAACGTCAGGAGCGAGTGAAATTGCAACTTGCCCTCCTCCGTCTCCTATTGCTGAGGATCCCTCAGCTCTACCATCTCCCACCTCCTCTCCCTCCTCCAGTCAGTAACTCTTCTTGCCTGTTCACTCGATGCCAACCCCTGTACGCCAGCTGTTGTACTACTGTGCTTTCCAAGATACTGTACTGTAAGATTAAAAATGTTTTATTTTTTGTGTTTGTTTTTTATGTGTTTGTGTGAAACGTATTATAAACCTATTACAGTACAGTACTGTATAGCTATTGTGTTAGTTGTGTACCTAGGCTCACTTTGCTGAACTTACAAACAAATTGGACTTATGAACGTGCTCTCGGAACAGAATTTGTTTGTATGTAGGGGCTTACTGTATATACAACACCATGCTACTCAGCTATGAAAAAATAAAATTTTGCCATTTGCAGCACCATGGACGGACTTGGAGGACATTATCCTAAGTGAAATAAGTCAGAGAAAGGAAAATACTGTATGATATCATTTATATGTGGAATCTAAAAAATACAACAAACTAGTGAATATAAAAGAAGTAAGCTCACAGATACAGAGAACAAACTAGTGGTGACCAGTGGGGAGGTGGGAGGAGCACTGTAGGGGTTGGGGAGAGGGAGGTAGAAACTCTTGGGTGTAGGACAGGCTCAAGGATGTATTGTACAACATGGGGGAAATAGCCAATATTTTATAATGAATGTAAATGGGAAGTAACCTTTAAAAATTAAATTGAAAATTGAAAAAAAATTTTAAATACAGTTTTCAAAAGATTCAATATTCTTAAAGAATATTTGAAAAGTAGATACGCATTTCTCTAATTTTTACCTTAATGAATGCACTTTAAAGATGTGAGAAAGTATAATTACGTGACGGGGGTGGGGGGATAACAAACTGTGGCACCACAATTTATAACACGCACACATAGACATACATGCAATCAACAAAAAATTCTAATCTGTTGATTCAGTTATAATGTGCTTTATTAACATAGATCATGACTTCCTTTGTGAATCATCAAATATGCATTCATGGCATCATTTTCAAAGGCTTCTGTCCACTCCCAGCACGAAGTGTTAATCCACCCTCCACTGCTGCCCTTGATTTATTTTCAGACAAATCTGTGATGCAAACAACTCTTTTGGGGTATGGGGTCTCAGCTCCCCTGAGGACAGGTGGTCATGCCCTCCTCCCGAGTACTCCTGCTGGTCAAGTGGGCCCTGAGAGGAGAGGGGGCTAAAGGACCTGAGGACTAAGGGTATCTTTGGGTAGATTTCTAAGGGCCACCCTCACACAACCCTAAACCCAGCATGTGATTCCCACCAACCCAGCAGCATGTCCCCTAGGCAACAGCAAGGCCATACCTATTCCAGAAGGAGCTCAGCCCCTACGAATCAGTCCCAGGGAACCTGCACTTCTGGAAGTTCTTACCCCAAACCTTCACGCTACTCAGTGGTCTCAGGTGTGCTCTGCCAGATAGCTCTAGCTCAGGGCTACTGAGTACGGGTCTGACAGAGTAACATCGGCACCAACAAAAAGCTTGTTAAAGATGTCATTTCATGAGCCTCACAGAAGAATCATAATTAAGAGCGGGGCCTGGGCTCCCTCCAAATTTGTAAGCACTTTAAGCTTTGGAAGAAATGTTTGCTACGTGGCTCCCATGCAGTTTCTCATTAGTATTACATGATGAGTATTTAGCAATAACATCACCTGTGCCCTCCCCACAGAGTCTATTGATCTGGGTGGGAGCATCTGCGTTGTTTTAACTCCAGGTGATTCTAAGGTTAGGCCCGGTTTAAGCACGAGGGCTGCTTGGGTACCTTGATGAGAGTTGCTTCCAGTCTTTGGTCCTTTTGCCTCTGGGGAGGTATCGGTGTCTGCTCTACATGGGATTGGAAGGAGCAGGGCGGTGCAGCCCACTTGCTCTATGCTGTAGCAGAGTTTCTGGGCATCTGTGTGAGGGGAGAGCACGTGTAGACAGGAAAGATAAAGCTCACAGTTTGGTCTCCACGCAGGAGCTCATTGTTCCTGAATCTCTCTTTTTCTGAAGGTTGGCATTTCAGCGTTTCAACGTCTTTTGCCTGTGGGTATGGTGGGAACAGGTGAAGGAGCTGTGCTGTTGCCGTTGAAGGTGTGTTCTCAAGATGCTGATGTGACTCCTCAACATGATATCAATGAGAAAATGACCAAGAGCAGGAGGTAGAAGAGGACGAAATGGCAGTTTCTCAGGTAAATGTCCTGTCCTGGGTCAGAGGCTGTGTCTGCTTTTCCTCCTGAAACGTCATGGATTGAGAACCTGCAAACCTGTCATTTTCTAATTCTGACGTTCCTCCCTAGCAAGGTTGTTTTCAACTACTTATTTTTTTTCCTTCTTATGATAGTCATAGTCAGCTCTTCAGAATATTTCTCCCCTGTTTTCCAGAGCCTTTCCCCCATTGTCTGCATCCAGGCTCCCTATAGAGCACGGAGAATTCTCACCGTGAATTAATGACCTTCAACTATCGAAATTCCTATTCCTTTTGTGAAAGATCACCATGGGAAGGCATTAGTATCGAAACTTCCCTATGGGATAATTTCAGATGTTGAGATATTCGTGAAGAAGGGGAAATGGAATGATTAATGTACATCTGAATATGCAACATCAGCTTACCACAACAGGATTAAGAAAATGCACTTTTAAATGGGATGGCATTAGTGGTCCAGATAACTCAAAGTTCTGAAAAAATAAGTAATTAGGAGAGATTTGCTCTGTATATTGATAAGAAAGACTATTTAAATACAGCATTAGAGTCAGAGAACATGGGAGGTATATGTGGGCTGAAATTTGCATAAAATTCACATTTTTTCATGTTAGTTTCAGATTATGTTTTTCTATGTATTTCACCTAGAATACCACAGCAGTGATAATGTATCTTGTGTGTTTCAGTCACCTGATAATCATTTGTCCCATTACACCTGCTGGTCACTGGTTCAGGTGCTTTCTGCAAGATTCCTTTGCTATGAAGCTCATATATTTGTTTTATCTTTAGTAAGGATTTGGTGTGATTCGCTGAGAAATGTGCATAAGCCATCATGGTAGATCTGGAAACTCGAATTTCTTCTTAGTTTTCCTTTGCTTGTAGTTTGCTTTGAAAAATAAACATTGTCACCTTTGTTTATTAAAGACATTGGCTTTTCAAGTGGAGTCTGTAGTCAGTCAAGCCTTGCTCTTGTAAGTTTCCATTATACTCCACACTCATGCAACAGACATATGGTTCTTTTTCACTTCTTCGTATTTTGAAAAAAGTTTACAAGAATCATTTTATTAATGTATGCTCAATTGTGTTAAATTTCTGAAATATAGCCCAACTCAAATGATAAATATTTTCAGACATCAAAGATTCAGAACCAATAGCTCTAACTTATTGTATATCGTTGAGTGTATGTCTCCACAAGTGAATTTATAAAATGCAAAGTGTATCATCCACAAATAGCTTCGTAAGATTTATCCAGTTAAAAATAATTAGTATTAATTCTTCTTTAAAAGTCTGGTAGGATTCACCAGTGAAGCCATCTAGTCCTGCTATTTTTTTGTTGGGAGGTTTTTGAGAACTGATTCAATGTCCTTAATAGTAATTTTGTCTGTTTGCAATTGTTTTATTTCTTCGTGATTCAGTCTTTTTATTTTGTATTTTTTAACTCTTTCTTTGGCCTATTGATTCCTTAGGATCATGTTGTTTAATTTCCACATATTTGTATATTTTCCAGACTCTGTCCTGTTGTTCATTTCTGGTTTCTTACCATTGTGGTTGAAAAATTACTTAGTAAATGAAGTAAATCAGAAAGAGAAAGACATATCATATGTTATCTCTTATGTGGAATCTAAAATATGACACAAATGAACCTACCTATGAAACAGAAACAGAATCACGGGCATAGAGAACTGAGTGGTGGTTGCCAAGGGGGAGGGGTTTGTGGGACAGTGGAGTGGGAGTTGGATTTAGCAGATGTAAGATTTTATATATAGAATAGATAAAACAACAAGGTCCAACTGTATAGCACAGAGAACTATATTCAATATTATATGGTAAACCATAATGGAAAAGAATATTAAAAATATTAAGAATGTGTATGTGTGTGTGTATGTGTATATATATGTATATATATATATATATATATATATATATATATATATATATGTAACTGAATCACTAAAAATATACTTAGTATGATATCAGTCTTCTTAAATTTGCTAAGACTTGTTTAGTGACCCATCACATGATCTGTCCTGCAGAATGTTCAATGTGCAGTAGAGAAGAACGTGTATTCTGCTGCTGTTGGATGGACTGTTCTGTTTTTGTCTGTTAAGTCCATTTGATCTAATGTATTATTCAAGTTCAGTACTTCCGTGTTGATTTTCTTTCTGGATGATCTATTCACTGTTGAATGGTGGGTATTAAGGACCCCTACACTTTTTTGTATTGTCTATTTCTCTCTTCAATCTGTTAGTATTTGTTTAACTTAATACATTAAGGTCCTCCACTGTTGGGTGCATATTTATTTGAGTGTTGTCTTCTTGATGAATTGACAACATAATCATTATATAATGACCTTAAATTTTTTCTTCTTGCAGCTTTTGCCTTAAAGTCTATTTTGTCTGGTATTTTGTCTGGTGTAACTCTAGCTACCACTGCTTTCTTTTGGTTTCCACATGTATGGAATATCTTCTTCTAAACTTCACTTTGAGCCAATTTGTGTTTTTAACCCTGAAGTGAATCTCTGGTAGGCAGCATACAGTTTGATCTTGTATTTTTAACTATCTAGCCACTCTATGACTTTTGACTAGAGAATTTAATATATCTATGTTTATAGTAATTATTGATAGGTAAGGACTTACCAAGGCCATCTTATTGTTTCCTGGATGTTTTGTTGTTTCTTGTTCCTTTTTTCCTCTTTTGCTGCCTTTCTTTGTGAATTGGTGATACTCTGTAGTGGTATGTGATGATTTCCTTCTCTTTATATTTTCTGAATCTACTGTAGGTTTTTGCTTTGTGGTTCCATGAGGCTCATGGAAAACGTCTTGTAGATACAACACTCTATTTTATGTTGATAACAATTTAACTTCCATCAGATACAAAAAATCTACTCTTTTACTCCCGTCCGTGAATTTTTGTATATGGTGTTACAATTTACCTCTTTGTATACTGTTTACATGTTAAAATTATTATAGCTGCAGTTATTTTTAATAATCTAATTCTTTAACCTTTATATACTAAATTTAACTGTTTAACACGCCACCATATCACACTATTAAAGTATTCTTACCTAACTATATACTTACAAGTCTATTGTGTATCCTCATATGTTTTCATGGTCCTATTTAGTGTCCTTCTATTTTAGCTTGAGGAACTCTTACAGTTTCTTCTAAGACAGACCTAGTGATGATGAACTCCCTCAGCTTTTGTTTTTTGAAAAGAGTTTTTAATCCCTTCATTTAAGAAGGATAGTTATGATGGATAGAATATTCTTGGTTGGCAGGGGTTTTTCTGTTTGTTTTTTTAATTGAGCAATTTGAAAATATCATCCCACTCTCTCCTGGCCTGTGAGGTTTCTGCTGAAAAATCAAATTTTAATCTTATGAAGGTTCTCTTGTAAGTTATAAGCCTCTCTCTTCCTGATGCTTTTAAGATTCTTTGTTTTTGATAGTTGACAATTTTACTATAATGTGTTTTGGAGAAGAATTTTTTTTATTTTGAGTTAAGTTTGTCTGGTACCCTATGAACTTCATGAACTTGGATATCCAAATCTATTCCCTGACGTGGAAAGTTCTCAGCCACTATTTATTTAAATAAGCCTTCTGTCTATATCTTTTCCTTCTAAGACTCCATAATTTACAGGATGTTTCTTTTGATGGTATCTATAGATCACATAGTCATTCTTCACTCTTTATCTTTGCTCTCCTCTGAGTGTATACTTTCAACTTACTGTCTGCTAACTCATGGAAAATTTCTTCTGCTTGATCTGTTTTGATATTGATGATGCTTATTGCATTTTTTTCTTGTAATATATTGAACACATAATATTATTTGAATTTAAGGCGTACAGCATGGTGATTTGATACATTTACATATTATACTATGATTGCCACTGTAGCAATATTTATCATCTCTATCATGTCACATAATCATTATTTCTTTTTTTAAAAATTTTATTGGAGTATAGTTGCTTTACAATGTTATGTTAGTTTCTGCTGTACAGCAAAGTGAATCAGCTATACGTATACATATATCCCCTCCTTTTTGGGTTTCTTTCCCATTTAGGTCACCACAGAGCATTGAGTAGAGTTCCCTGTGCTATACAGTAGGTTCTCATTAGTTATCTATTTTATACATAGTAGTGTATATATGTCAATCCCAATCTCCCAATTCATCCCCCCGCTCTTTTTCCCCCATAGTGTCCATACATTTGTTCTCCAAGTCTGTGTCTCCATTTCTGCTTTGCAAATTGGTTCATCTGTACCATTTTTCTAGGTTCCACATATATGTGTTAATATACCATATTTGTTTTTCTCTTTCTGACTTACTTCACTCTGTATGACTGTCTCTGGGTCCATTCACATCTCTGCAAATGGCACAATTTCATTCTGTCTTATGGCTGAGTAATATTCCATTGTATATACATACCAGGCCTTCTTTATCTATTCCTCTGTTGATGGACATTTAGGTTGCTTCCATGTCCTGGCTACTGTAAATAGTGCTTCAATGAACATTGGAGTGCATGTATCTTTTTTAATTATAGTTTTCTCTGGGTATATGCCCAGGAGTGGGATTATTATGTCATATGGTAGTTCTATTTTTAGTGTTTTAAGGAACCTCCATACTGTTCTCCATAGTGGCTGTATCAATTTACATTCCCACCAACAGTGTGAGAGGGTTCTCTTTTCTCCACACCCTCTCCAGCGTTTATTGTTTGTAGATTTTGTTTGTTTGTTTTGGCTGTGCTGGGTCTTCCTTGCGGCATGTGGGCTCTTCTTTGCAGCGACTGGGCTCTCTAGTTGTAGCATGCGGGCTCTAGAGCAGGGGTCCCCAACCCCCAGGCTGCACTGATCTGCAGCCTGTTAGGAACCAGGCTGCACAGCAGGTGGTAAGCAGTGGGCAAGCAAGCAAAGCTTCATCTGCCGCTCCCCATTGTTCCCCATCACTCACATTACCACCGGAACCATTCCCCCCTCCCCCTGTCCATGGAAAAATTGTCTTCCACAAAACCACTCCCTTGTGCCAAAAAGGTTGGGGACTGCTGCTCTAGAGCACGAGCGCTCAGTAGTTGTGCTGTGTGGGCTTAATTGTGGTATGTGGGATCTTAGTTCCTCGACCAGGGATTGAACCCAGCCCCCCCTGCATTGGGAGCATGGAGTCTTAACCATCGAACCACCAGGGAAGTCCCTGTTTGTAGATTTTTTTTTTTTTTTTGTTTGTTTGTTTGTAGATTTTTTGATGATGGCCATTCTGACCGGTGTGAGGTAATACCTCATTGTAGTTTTGATTTGCATTTCTCTAATCATTAGTGATGTTGAGCATCTTTTCATGTGCCTCTTGGCCATCTGTATGTCTTTGGAGAAATGTCTATTTAGGTCTTCCGTCCATTTTTTGATTGGGTTGTTAGTTTTTTTGCTATTGAGCTGCATGAGCTGTTTGTATATTTTGGAGATTAATCCCTTGTCAGTTGCTTCGTTTGCAAATATTTTCTCCCATTCTGAGGGTTGTCTTTTCATCTTGTTTATGGTTTCCTTTGCTGTGCAAAAGCTTTTAAGTTTCATTAGGTCCCTTTTTTTTTTTTTTTTGGCAGTACGCGGGCCTCTCACCACTGTGGCCTCTTCCGTTGCGGAGCAACAGGCTCCGGACGCGCAGGCCCAGCAGCCATGGCCCACGGGCCCAGCTGCTCCGCGGCACATGGGATCCTCCCGGACCGGGGCAAGAACCTGCGTCCCCTGCATCGGCAGGCAGACTCCCAACCACTGCACCACCAGGGAAGCCCTAGGTCCCATTTTTTAATTTTTGTTTTTATTTTCATTACTCTATGAGGTGGGTCAAAAAAGATCTTGCTGCAATTTATGTCAAAGAGTGTTCTGCCAATGTTTTCCTCTGAGAGTTTTATAGTGTCTGACCTTACATTTAGGTCTTTACTTTTTTATAAATTTGGCTGCACTGGGTCTTAGTTGCTGCATGTGGGATCTTCATTATGGCATGAGAGATCTTCACTGCGGCATGTGGGATCTTTAGTTGTGACGTGCAGGATATTTAGTTGCAGCATGTGGGATCTTTAGTTGTGACATTCGGTCTCTTAGTTGTGGCATGCAGGATCTAGTTCCTTGACCAGTAAGTGAACCCGGGGCCCCTGTATTGGAAATGCAGGGTCTTAAACACTGGACCACCAGGGAAGTCCCCTACATTTAGGTCTTTAATCCATTTTGAATTTATTTTTGTGTATGGTGTTAGGGAGTGTTCTAATTTCATTATTTCACATGTAGCTGTACAGTTTTCCCAGCACTCCTTATTGAAGAGGCTATCATCTCCATTGTGTATTCTTGCCTGCTTTGTCATAGATTAGGTGACCATAGGTGTGTGGGTTTACCTCTGGGCTTTCTATCCTGTTCCATTGATCTGTATTCCTGTTTTTGTGTCCATACCATACTGTCTTGATTACTGTAGCTTTGTAGTATAATCTGAAGTCAGGGAGCCTGATTCCTTCAGCTCCATTTTTCTTTCTCAAGATTGCTTCGGTGGGGACTTCCCTGGTGGCACAGTGGTTAAGAATCCACCTGCCAAGGCTTCCCTGCTGGCGTAGTGGTTGAGAGTCCGCCTGCTGATGCAGGGGACACGGGTTCGTGCCCCGGTCCGGGAAGATCCCACATACCGTGGAGCGGCTAGGCCCGTGAACCATAGCAGAATAGCTTTTACCTTATTACCATCACGTATGATGTTAGCTGTGGGCTTGTTATGTATGGCCTTAATTATGTGGAGGTATGTTACCCCTATACTCAATCTGTTCAGAGTTTTTAATCATAAAAGAATTGCATTTTGTCCAGTGCTTTTTCAGCATCTACTGAAATGAACATGTGATTTTTATTTTTACTCTATTAATGTGGTGTATCCCACATATTTGTTTGTGTACCATTGAACCATTTGTTTGTGTACCATTGAACTTTTTTTTTTTTTTTTTTTTTTTTGTGCACAAAAAAAGCCTCTCACTGCTGTGGCCTCTCCCATTGCGGAGCACAGGCTCTGGATGCACAGGCTCAGCGGCCATGGCTCACGGGCCCAGCCGCTCCGCGGCATGTGGGATCTTCCCGAACCAGGGCACGGACCCGTGTCCCCTGCATTGGCAGGCGGACTCTCAACCACTGCACCACCAGGGAAGCCCCGAACTATTCTTATATCCCAGTGATAAATCCCATTTGGTCCCAGTGGATAATCCCTTTCAGGTATTGTTGAATTTGATTTGCTCATATTTTGTTTAGAATTTTTGCATCTATATTAATCAGTTTTATTGGCCTCCGGTTTTCTTTTCTTGTAGAGTCTTTATCCGGCGTTGGTGTCCTGGAAATCCTTGCCTCATAGAACAAGTTTGGAAGTATTCCTTAGTCTTTCGTTTTTTGGAAGAGTTTGAGAATTACTGGTGTTAATTCTTCATAGGTTTGGTAGAATTCACCAATAAATTCATCTGGTCCTTGAGTTTTCTGTGTTGGGAGCTTTTTTGATTACTGATTCAATCCCTTATCATTGGTCTGTTCAGATTTTCTTTTTTTTTTTTTTAACATCTTTACTGGAGTATAATAGCTTTACATTGTTATTCAGATTTTCTATTTCTTCCTGATTCAGTCTTTGTAGGTAGTGAGTTTCTAGGAAGTATCAGTTTCTTCCTGGGTATCTAATTTGTTGGCATACAATTGTTCATAGTAGTCTCTTATCATCCTATGTATTTCTGTAGTATGAGTTGTAATGTCTCCTCTCTCATTTCTAATTTTGAGTCTTCTATTTTCCTAGTCTAGCTAAAAGTTTGAAAATTTTATGTTTTTGAAAATCCAGCCTTTAGTTTATTGACCCTTTCTTGTATATGTTTTATTTATTTCCACTCTAGTCTTTATGATATCCTAACCTCTGCCAACTTTGGAATAAATTTCTTTTTCTACTTCCTTGAGGTGTAGAGTTAGATTGAGAGCTTTCTAATTTCTTGTCGTATGCACTCATCACTATAAACTGTCCTCTTTGAACTTCTTCTGCAGCATCCAATAGGTTTTGGTATGTTGTGTTTCCATTTTCATCGGTTTTGAGATTTTTTTAAAAAAATTCTCTTTTGCTTTCCTTTTTGATCCACTGATTTTTCAGAAGTGTACTGTTTAGTTTCCACATATTTTTAGATTTTCCATTTATGCTTTTGTTGATTTCTAGTTTTATATCATTGTGTTCAGATATTTGGTATAATTTTGATCTTCTTACATTTGCTAAGGCATGTTTGTGTCCTATCATATGATCTTTCCTGGAGTATGTTTTATGTGCACCTGAGAACAAGTTGTTGGATAGAATGTTCTGTATATGCCTGTTAAGTCCATTTGATGTAAGGTATAGACCAGTGTTTTCTTGTTGATTTACTCTATGGATGATCTATCCATTGCTGAGAGGGGAGTATTGAAGTCCCTTACTATTATTGTATTGTCTATTTCTTTCTTCAGATCTGTGTTTGCTTAATATATTTAGGTGCTTTGATGTTGGGTGTGTGTATATTTACAATTGTTAAGTCTTCTTGATGTATCGACCCTTGTGTCATTATATAATGACCTGCCTTGTGTCTTATTATGGTTTTTGGCTTAAAGTCTGTTTTGTCTGATATAAGTATGGCTACCTCCACATTATTTGGCTTCCACTTGCATGGAATATAATCATCCATCTCTTTACCTTGACCCTAAGTGTGTCTTTAAAGCTTAGGGGACTTCCCCTGGAAATGAGGGGATTTCCCTGGTGGTGAAGTGGTTAAGAATCTGTCTGCCAATGCAGGGGACATGGGTTTGAGCCCTGGTCCAGGAAGATCCCACATGCCGCAGAGCAGCTAAGCCCATACGCCACAACTATTGAAGCTCTAGAGCCCGTGCTCCGCAACAAGAGAAGCCACTGCAATGAGAAGCCCGCACACTGCAATGAAGAGTAGCCCCCACTCACCACAACTAGAGAAAGCCACGCAGCAACGAAGACCCAACGCAGCCAAAAAAACAAACAAATAATATTTTTTTAAAAAGTTGAGGGCTTCCCTGGTGGCGCAGTGGTTGGGAGTCCGCCTGCCGATGCAGGGGACATGGGTTCGCGCCCGGTCTGGGAGGATCCCGCATGCCGCGGAGCGGCTGGGCCCGTGGGCCATGGCCGCTGAGCCTGAGCCATGGCCGCTGAGCCTGCGCGTCCGGAGCCTGTGCTCCGCAGCGGGAGAGGCCACAACAGTGAGAGGCCCGCATACCGCAAAAAAAAAAAAAAAAAAAAAAAAGTTGAAATGAGTGTCTTATATGCAAAATATAATTGGGCCTTATATTTTTTTATCCAGCCAGCCACTCTATGGCTTTGATTTGTGAATTCAATCCATTTACATTTAAAGTGATTTTTGATATGTAAGGACTTATTACTGCCATCTTATTAATTACTTTCTGATTGTTTTGTAACTCCATTGTTTCTTTTTCCCCTCTGTGTCTGTCTACCTTTGTAAGTTGGTGGTTTACCATGTCAGTATGCTGTGTTTAATTTTTTAATGTTTGTGATTCTACTAAAGATCTTTGCTTTGTAGTTACCATGAGGCATACATAAAACATCTCATAGTTAAAACAGTACATTTTATGCTAATAGCAACTTATCTTTGTGTGCCTATAAGTGTTTCATTCTTTTCTTCTCCTTTCATATTTTTATGTCATGATATACTTCATTTAATCTGCATATTTGTTAAAACACTATCATAGCTATAAATTTTTCTATTAATGTTTTCGTTTCATTCGTTTCAGCTCCAGATTTTTTTTTGGTTCTTTTTACAATTTTTGTCTGTTGTATTTTTCTTTTCTTCATGTTTTTTCTGATTCCACTGAATTGTCTTTCTGTCTTTCCTTGTAGCTCACTGAGCTTTCTTATAACAGTGTTTTTCATTATTTATTAGCTAGATTGTAGATTTCTAAGTCTTTGGGATTGATAAATGAAAGACTGGCAATCCTTTGATGTCATTAGTTTACTTTGATTTTTTTTTTTTTTTTTTTTTTTTTTTTTGCGGTACGCGGGCCTCTCACTGTTGTGGCCTCTCCCGTTGCAGAGCACAGGCTCCGGACGCGCAGGCTCAGCGGCCACGGCTCACGGGCCCAGCCGCTCCGCGGCATGTGGGATCTTCCCAGGCCAGGGCACAAACCCGTGTTTCCTGCATCGGCAGGCGGACTCTCAACCACTGCGCCACCAGGGAAGCCCCAGATTACTTTGATTTTTAAAAAATATTCTTGGGTTTTCTGCTGCTATTTTCACTTCTCCAGCATTTACTAATTGTCTTCAGGAGAGAAACACTTTCTGTCAGCCCTCTAGAGATTCTGAGGCTTTCTCAGACCTTTATGGATAAACCTGTTTCACGGTTCCTATCACATCTTTGGCAGAATTCTTGAGCTTATATGCTGTCTTTTGATCTTGGAAC
This sequence comes from Lipotes vexillifer, assembly GCF_000442215.2. Classification (NCBI taxonomy): domain Eukaryota; kingdom Metazoa; phylum Chordata; class Mammalia; order Artiodactyla; family Lipotidae; genus Lipotes; species Lipotes vexillifer. The sequence continues at coordinate 1,120,837 of NW_006769244.1, forward strand.
ACAATAGGCTGGGTACTGACAGCCCCTCTTTTCTTCTCCTAAGGGTGGTGCTAATGCAGAAATTTATGGTCTGTCTCTGGCCTGCAGATGTGAGCCATCTACCTATGTGTGTTCTCAAGCTGTGTGCCAAATCTTGCCCTCAGTGCCTTGGTTGGGAGCACACATGCTGAACTGACCACAGTGTGAGGATTTGTGTTAGTACAATTTACAGAGGACCAAGGGTGCCCATTGGCCAGTTGGGAGGATCTATGGGTGAGGCATCCCTATTAGCTCATGGATGGGCTTCTTGGTGGAGCCTGTAATACAGCTAGTAGACTCTGCAACACATTAATGCCTTACCAGAATCCTATCTGCTACGTCTTCCCCACCCCCAGTCATGCAGCTCATGATTCAGCACTCTGGAAGGGGCAAGAAAATAACAGGCCTTTTTGGCAGCATCCCACACAGTTGGAGAAGCTTCATGCTCGCTCACATGATTTCACTTGCCCCTGCAGGGGAAATCATGGGCCAGGAAGATCTCTCTTGGCCCTAAATTGTGCAATCTTGGTGGAGGTGTGATGTTGGTAAAGTGAAACTATTCCCTTTACTTTGTCCAGTGTATCCAAACTCATATATATATATATATATTTTCCCCTCCAACATTGTGCTAGTACAGAAGTACTAGCCTGGATATCCACAAAGACTCTTTTATTCATTAGTGATGGATTAAAATAGTATTTTCCAGGTGCCCCTGGGCTTTATCCAAGAGGAGCCAGTTAACAGATGACTGCCAAGTCCAGAGCTGGGACTGAGATCTCTATGCCTATTACCCTGTGCACAGATGGATGAGATTCCTCCTGGTCCCCTTGATGTATGGTGCTGTATACTACACCTCCCACAAAGACACTTGTCTGTGAATGAAGCCAAGTTGTTGAAGGGGGACATGAGGCACATGTTATTCAAACTTAATGCTGATGGAACTCCTCCCTGAAATATATTCAAGTCAAATTGAGTAACTCAACCTGAGCTTCCTTTACTTTGCTTTTATCTTTTCACTGGTCTTGAGACCTCAACCAGGAGGCCATCTGGAGTCTTCCTCACTAAGGGAAGAAATACTAGAGAGAGAGAGAAGCTTCCCTGAGACAGATTCTCACATGGAAACATGATTAGGTTCTTTGCCCCTCCTAATACAATCCCATTCTCTAATAAAACCACCCATACTTTCTTGACCCAGGTCAGAGTTTCTTCCCATGTTGGATAAAGACCAGAACAAGTCAGGGAACTGTTTCCCTTGCTCTTCACCTATAGGAGTTCTCAGACTTTGCCTCACATCATTATTACTTGGAAAACATTAAAAAATTCCCATGCCCAGGACAAAAAATGATTCAGTAAAATAGTATTTCTGGACATCAGTATTTTTTGAAGATCACCATGTTATTCAAATTTGCTGTCAAAGTGAGAATAAGTATACTTTCCC
>NW_006769244.1:1122302-1128869 GCF_000442215.2 Lipotes vexillifer
TAAAAATTGTGCATGTGAGTCACCTGAAAATATTGTTAAAATGCAGTTTTCGTTCCAGGAGGCCTGTGTTGTGCCTAAGAGTTTGAATCTGACACAATTTAGGGACATAGACTACACTGAGACTACTGACATCCTCTTTTACACTCAAGTAAATAAAACTTGGTGACAAAACAAAACCAAAACACCATACAAGAGATGACTGGAAGTGAAAGTATCTTGTACAATATATAACACTGAGAGGATCTCATTATCATGAAGAAACTAACCAAATACCATTTCTAGTGATTTTTAATAACCAAAATTTATAAGATGAAGACAATATCCTCTATTATGGTTTTCAGTAGAACTCTCTCTCAGAGACAAAAATTCTAGGTACAGGAAAGGCTCAGCTTAAAACACACAGAAGTTTTCATCCTCATAGGTGTCTATTTTATCCTGTTTCCCAAATTCCAGTCACTTGCACACTGAAGACAAATCAATGTTAATTAATTAATAGCTTCCTACTGACATTATAACTTAATATTTTCCTATGTGTTGACTCAGTTTCTTATTAATTTACCAATATTTTCCTTTATTTTTCTTTCAGTTCTATTGAGATATTATTGACATACAGTACTGTAGAAATGGTGGGTGTACAGCATAATGACATATGTTGTAAAAGGATCAGCAAACAATTTAAATTTTAAAAAATTTACTAAATACTTCATATGATAGTTTGGTGACCTCCATTTAAAACATAAGTTAAATTTACACAATTCATAACATTACATGAAATGGGCTGTGCAATTCTCCGTATTATTTGGTGTTCTGAAATTTGTACATAAACCACAGCTGGGGAAGTGCTAATTCATGAGACAAATTCTGCTCCTTTCTTCTTTCTTTTACTCCAGTAGTCACCTCTGAGCCCTGTTAGCCTGGAGGCTGAATCTTCCGTGCCTTGGGGCAGGGCCGGTCACTCCCCTCAGAGGAGACCAGAAGGTCCTCCTGGAGAACGTGGACTGGGACATGGGTCAGTATCACCCAGGCTCCTCTAAGAGGTGAAACATCTGACTTGTAGGAGAAGGCTTCTTACGAGGATGAAATGAAAGGTGTTCTGAACCTGGAGCCCTCCCCGCATCCCTTGTCCCATCAGGAAGACAATTCTGAGGGGTTGGTCTGGAACACGCGTAGATGGTGGAGGTTGGGGGACAGTGCAGGCCTGGATTGGGCTCAGGTGAGGTGAGTTGGGTAGAGGCTGGGAGTCAATGCTTAGCATTGGGGCAGGTGTCCTTATGATCGTTTGGCGTGCCTGTGTGAATCCAAGTCTAGCTGTACTGGGAAGAGGATAAAGGCTGTGGATAATTCCACAGGTCAGGTCTCTGAGTATCCTCAGAGGATAAAAGGGACCTGAGTCTTACTTTTGTGGGGGGAGAGGGGAGGGTGGAGGGGAGGTTCTAGCAAAACAGGATGGAGACCCAGGCAGATCTCTTGCCTGCTGCCTGAGTTTGGAGTTCTGATCCCATTTATGTTTGACATTCTCTGGTCTGCACATTGAGTCTACACTTCAGTACTTTGTGGTTGGTGACATGGTCCAGACCAAATGTCTTGGTGGCAAGCTGGGGAACATCATAGGAGAAGCTCCCAGGCCTGTTGTCTGTCAGCTTGGCAATGATGTTTGAGCATTGACCAATGTGCTTTGGTGTAGGTTGTGAGGTTTAACGATATCCTCATCCTGTCCTTTAACTGGTCCACAAGTTGAGAGCAAAGAGCTCAGTACAGAGCTCTTGATGTAAGGCTGTGTATGGCAGATGGCCCTCATATCAAGTGTCTTGAGTGATGGATGACCTGTGATAACAAGTTCCTTGACAAACTTTTTAGTGACTGTGTGCACAGTAATTGGCTTGGAAGGGATGTGGGAGAGACACCACAAATATAAAGTATATTTGAATTGCCTCTCAATCAAGAGAAAAAATAGAAGCAACAAAATAAAAATATTTGGAACCTATGAAATTAAATTTCACAGTAGAAGAAATAAAAACGATCATTTTACATATGAAGAGGACACAACCTCAGCGATGGTCAGGGGAAAGTACATTACAATGCCAATGTTGTAATAGTTTCCCCGCCAAAGTGCCTTTGTAGCGTCTCTTGTCAACATCAGTGGAAACAAGCCCCTTGATATACTCTTGCAGGGAGTATACATGACTAGTGTCCTTTTTAAGTCAGTCTGTCCCCTCTTTCGCTTCCTCAGGTTTTTGGTTTTAGGGGTGCTGTAGGGCTGAAGTTTGTGTGATGACCTTGATATTTCTTGTGTCCTTGGGCCTCTGGTCAGTCTCCTTCAGGCATTGATCATTTGATTTCCTGAAGTAGAAGAAAAAAGGCAAAAAAATCATGTAGAGATTGAATCAAGATGGCGGAATAGAAGGACACGGTGTTCATCTCCTCCCATGAATATGTCAGAAAAAAATCTACATGTGGAACAGTCCTCGCAGAATACCTACCGAACACTAGCGGAAGATCTCAGACACCCAGAAGTGCAAGAAAGGTCTCCATGTAATGAGATCGGATGAAAGAAAAACAGAAGAAAACCTGCACCCCTGGGAGGAAGCTGTGAAAGAGGAAAGGTTACCTCAGCCTGGGAAGCCCCTTCACCAGTGAGGAGATCAGCTGGGGCAGAAAAGGAGCTTCAGAGGGTTGGAGGGGAGCACAGCAGCCAGTTTGCAGCAGACAAAACAGTGACCTGCACAGAGGATCTGTGCTGCCTTGTGCAGTCAGTCCCCAGCCCAAGAAGTGTGCCTACTGGTATGTGGGGTGGGGCTGAGTGTTAAAACTGGGGCTTCAGAGGAGAAACCAGGGGAGAGGACTGGGGTTGGCTGCATGGAGACAGCCTGAAGGGGATGGAGTGTGGTACCGGCCCAACCTGGGTGTATGCAGAAGCAGCACAGGCCGGCCATAGAAGCAAAACACCATTGTTGAGGGGTGGGTGAAGGGAGGGGCAGAGCTGCCATAGCAGCCTCCTTCTTGGTGCTACCTCTATGAGCTCTGGGAGCTCACAAGCAACTCTTATGAAAGTGGCTATTGAGGGAACATATCTCAACATACTAAAAGCTGTTTCTGACAAACCTACAGCCTATATGATACATAATGGTGAAAAGCACTTAGCCTTCTGGAACACAGACAAGGATGCCCACTCTCACCACTTTAAGTCAACATAATATTGAAAGTCTATCCATACCAATCAGATAAGAAAGAGAAAGAAAATGTATGCAAATTGGGAGGGAAGAGGTGAAATTGTCATTATATGCAGATGACATGATACTGTATATAGAAAACCCTAAAGACTCCACACAAGAGCTACTAGAACTGATAAACAGATTCAGCAAGGTAGCAGGATACAAGATTAATGTACAGAAATCAGTTGCATGTGTTTACATTAAAAATGAAATATCAGAAAGGAAATGGAAAAAAAAACCCCTTTTAAAATTGCTTCCAAAAAACTAAAATACTTAGGAATAAACCTGACCAAGATAGTGAAAGACTTGTATGCTGAGAACTATAAAACATTAATAAAGGAAAGTGAAGATGACTCAAAGAAATGGAAAGATATCCCATTGGACTGGAATTATTAATATTGATAAAATGGCCGTAGTGCCCAAAGCAATCTACAGATTTAATGCCAACCCTATCAAATCACCCATGACATTTTCCACAGAACTAGAATAATTCTAAGATTTATATGGAACTACAAATGACCCAGAATTACGAAAGCAATCCTGAGGAAAAAGAACAAAGCAGGAGGCATAACCCTTCCAGACTTCAGACAATACTACAAAAGCTACAGTAATCAAAACAGCATGGTATTGGCACAGAAACAGACATATGAACCAATGAAACAGAGCCCAGAAATAAACCCACACACCAATGGTCAATTAATCTTCGACAAAGGAGGCAAGAATATACAATGGAGAAAAGACAGTCTCTTCAGTAAGTGGTGTTGGGAATGTTGAACAGCTGCATGTAAATCATTGAAGTTAGAACACATCCTCACACCATGCACGAAAATAAACTCAAAATGGCTTAAAGACTTAAATATAACACATAACACCATAAAACTTGTAGAAGAGAACATAGGCAAAACATTCTCTGACATAAATCATACCAACATTTTCTTATGTCAGTCTCCCAAGGCAATAGAAATAAAAGCAAAAATAAACAAATGGGGCCGATTCAAACTTAAAAGTTTTTGCACAGCAAAGGAAACTGTGAAAAAAAAATGAAAAGACAACCTACTGAATGGGAGAAACTATTTGCAATGATGCAACCAACAAGGGCTTAATTTCCAAAATATACAAACAGTTCAAACAACTCAATCACCAAAAAAAAAAAAAAAAAAATCAAAAAAATGGGCAGAAGACCTACATAAACATTTCACCAAAGAAGACATACAGATGGCCAAAAGGCACATGGAAAGATGCTCACCATCACTAATTATTAGATAAATGCAAATCAAAACTGCAATGAGGTGTCACCTTAAACTGGTCAGAATGGCCATCATTAAAAAAGTCTACAAATAATAAATGCTGGAGAGGGTGTGGAGAAAAGGGAACCCTTCTACAGTTGGTGGGAATGTAAATTGGTGCAGCCACTATGGAAAACAGTATAGAGGTTCCTCAAAAAACTAAAAGTATAGTTGCCATATGATCCAGCCATCCCTCTCCTGGGCATATATCTGGAGAAAACTATAATTCAAAGAGATGGATCTCCTGGGTGGAGGGCTAGATAGTCTGGTGGGACAATCCTTCATCCCGTCATCAGTGCCTGCAACCTCTGCTCCTTCACCTACTCCTGCTGTGGTCAGCAGTGGTCTGAATGACCTATTTGACCTCTCCATGAGGATAGGCATGGCGCCTGGTGGATATGTGGCTCCAAAGGCTGTCTGGCTGCCTGCAGTAAAGGCTAAAGGCTTGGAGATTTCGGGAATATTTACTCACCGCCAAGGGCACAGCTATATGGAAATGACCTTCACCAACAAAGCTCTGCAGCACATGACAACAGACTTTGCAATTCAGTTTAACAATAATAGGTTTGGTGTCATCCCCAGCAGTCCTCTGGCCATCCCTACACCACTGATGCCAAACCAGAGCATGGATGGCTCCCTGCCTCTCAACACCTTGGGCCCATTCGTGAAGATAGAACCTCTGAACAACCTGCAGGTGGCTGTGAAAAACAACACTGATGTCTCCTACTTCAGCTGCCTCATCCCACTCAACGTGCTTTTTTGTAGAAGACAGCAAAATGGAGTGCCAGGTCTTGCTTGCAACATGGAAGGATATTCCCAATGAAAATGAACTTCAGTTTCAGATTAAGGGTTGTCATTTAAATGCTGACACTGTTTTCAGCAAGTTGCAAAACAACAATGTTGATACTATTGCCAAGACAAATGTGGAAGAGCAGGACATTCTGTATCAATCCATGAAGCTCACTAATGGCATTTGGATTTTGGCCAAGCTCTGTAGACCAGCCAGGAAACCCCAGTTACACGCTGTCACTAAGTGCAGAGCTCCTTACGTCTCCCAGTACATCTTTCAGGTCTACAACAGCGTTTTGAAAAACTAATAGACTGGTCCGGTGCCCTCCAGCTACCGTCATTGGTGCAAGCCAAGAACACTTAACTGGAAGAAATTGTATTGCCATGTACAATCTGAAGCCAAAAATACTGAGTTCACGCATCAAAGTAGTGACTAGTCTAACCTGTACTAACATTAGGGCACAATCTGTTGGATAGTTTTAGCTTCTTCTGAACATTTGTAACCACTGCTTCAATCACTTCCCACCTCTTGCCACCTGCTGCTATATGTCCTTACTTGTGGGCTTCTCCATCCTGTGCCAGTGGCTGGCATTTTTGACTGTCATTTGATATTTTGTAATCAAGAGCTCACTTCAAAGGCAGAAAAAGACAAATATTAAAGCAAAGCAAAGTGTCATCGAAAATAAAATCAGGTTATTTGTTGTTTTTTTTCCTACTCAGTTGTTTGAGCATATTATGTATTTTATATATTAGATATGTTTTTCAAATATTTCTTCCCATTTTGTAGGTACACTCTTCTCTCTGTAAATTGTTTCCTTTGCTGTTCAAACCTTTATAGTTTTTTTAAAAATAATTTCCCTGGAAACTATGCAATCTTTTTAAAAAAACTTATTTTACTTTAGTTATTTTTGGCTGCATTGGGTCTTCGTTGCTGGGCACGGGCTTTCTCTAGTTGCGGCGAGCAGGGGCTTCTCACTGCGGTGGCTTCTCTTGTTGCGGAGCACAGACTCTAGGCACACGGTCTTCAGTAGCTGCGGTGTGTGGGCTCAGTAGTTGTGGCTCGCGGGCTCTAGAGCGCAGGCTCAGTAGTTGTGGCACATGGGCTTAGTTGCTCCGTAGCATGTGGGATCTACCAAGCCCAGTGCTCAAACCCGTGTCCCCTGCATTGGCAGGCGGATTTTTTTTTTTTTTTTTGCGGTACGCGGGCCTCTCACTGTTGTGGCCTCTCCCATTGCGGAGCACAGGCTCCGGACGCGCAGGCTCAGCGGCCATGGCTCACG
>NW_006769244.1:1129082-1137348 GCF_000442215.2 Lipotes vexillifer
GAGCTGATCTCCCTGTGCTATGTGGCTGCTTCTCACTAGCTAGCTATTTTACATTTGGTAGTGTATATATGTCCATGCCACTCTCTCACTTCGTCCCAGCTTACCCTTCCCCCTCCCCATGTCCTCAAGTCCATTCTCTACGTCTGCATCTTTACTCCTGTCCTGCCCCTAGGTTCTTCAGAACCTTTGTTTTGTTTTGTTTTGTTTTAGATTCCATATATATGTGTTAGCATACGGTATTTGTTTTTCTCTTTCTGACTTACTTCACTCTGTATGACAGACTCTAGGTCCATCCACCTGACTGCAAATAATTCAATTTCGTTTCTTTTTATGGCTGAGTAATATTCCATTGTCTATATGTTCACATCTTCTTCATCCAGTCATCTGTCAGTGGACACTTAGGTTGCTTCCATGTGGCAGGGGGATTCTTAACCACTGAGCCACCAGGGAAGCCCTTTATTACTTTTTAAAAAAAAATTATTGGAGTATAGTTGATTTACAATGTTGTGTTAGTTTCATGTGTACAGTAAAGTGAATCAGTTATACACATATATATATATATCTACTCTTTTTATCTTTTTTTTTTTTTTTTTTTTTTTTTTTGCGGTACGCGGGCCTCTCACTGTTGTGGCCTCTCCCGTTGCGGAGCACAGGCTCCGGACGCGCAGGCTCAGCGGCCATGGCTCACGGGCCCAGCCGCTCCGCAGCATGTGGGATCTTCCCGGACCAGGGCACGAATCCGTGTCCCCTGCATCGGCAGGCGGACTCTCAACCACTGCGCCACCAGGGAAGCCCCATATCTACTCTTTTTAATATTCCTTTCCCTTATAGGTCATTACAGAATAATGAGTAGAGTTCCCTGTGCTATGCAGTAGGTCCTTCTATTACTTTTATAACTGCTAATCCTTATTTATTTCATTCTGCCAATATTGGGCTTAGTTTGTGCTTTTTATAGTTCCTTTTGTTGTAAAGTTAGGTTCTTTAGTTGAGATTTTTTTTCAGAGGCAAAAGATTTTATTACTTATGGTACAGCAAGCTTGAGCATAATATTGTATTGGGTCTCCCTCCCCCACCAGTTCCAACAGGGATGACACAGAGGGATCCAGTTCGGTGTTATGTGTACTCAGTTGTGTTACATTGATGAACTCCACTGAGTTTGAGGACTCCATTGCTTTTAAAATGAGAGGCTGGCAAGCTTACTGCTTGTCTGAGGGAGACACATTACCTCACTCCTCAAGGCTGTTTGTTACAAACACACTCCCAAGAAATGGCTCAGTTAAAATGCTGTCAGGCATGCATTCCTTTTTTTTTTTTTTAATTGAAGAACAGTTGACATCCAATAGTATGTTAGTTTCAGATGTACAACATAATGATTCAGCATTTAAGTTTATTACAAAATCATCACCATGATGAGTTTAGTAACCAACTGTCCACATCCACAGTTATTGTAGTATCATGAACCATATTCTTTATTCTGTATATTAAATTCTTGTCAATTTTTATTTTATAACTGGAATTTTGTACTTCTTATGCCCCTTCACCTGTCTTGTCCAACACCCACTCACCTCCCCCTCTTGCAACCACCAGTTTTTTAACTCTGTCTGTAAGACTGGTTTTGTTGTGTTTGTTTTGTTTTTAGATTACACATATAAGTGAGATCATGTGGTATTTGTCTTTTTCTATGTGACTTACTTCACTTAACATAATACTCTCTAGGTCTATTCATGTTGTCACAAATGGCAAGATTTCATCTTTTTATGACTGAGTAATATGTATAACAATATATGATCTATATATGTGTATGTATATGTGTGTATGTGTATGTGTGTATAGGTGTACATAAATATGTGTATGTGTGTATATATATCACTTTTTTATCAATTTATCGTTGAACATTTAGGTTGCTACTGTATATTGGCTATTGTAAGTTATATTGCAATGAACATAGTGCATATATATACATATATATATATATATATATAAAACATATGAACAATGTGCATATATCGCTTTAAATTAGTTTTTTGCTTGGTTTTGTTTCCTTTGGATAAATAACCAAAAGTGGAATTCCTAAATCATATGGTAGCTTTATTTTTTTTTAAGTTTTCAGAGCCTCCATAATGTTTTCAATAGTGGCTGCACTGATTTACATTCTTAGCAACAATGCAGGTGAGTTTTTTCTCCATATCCTCAGCAACACTTAATTGTTGTCATATTGATGATAGCCATTCTGACAACTGTAAGGTGATATCTTGTTGTGGTTTTGATTTGTGTTACCCTGATGATTAGTGATGTTGAGCATGTTTCCATGTGCCTTTTGCCCATCTTTTTTTTTTCTTGCAAAATGTGTATTCAGCTCCTCTACCCAATTATTATTATTATTATTATTATTATTATTATTATTATTATTATTATTATTTTTGCTATACGCGGGCCTCTCACTTGTGGCCTCTCCCGTTGCGGAGCACAGGCTCAGCAGCCATGGCTCACGGGCCCAGCCGCTCCGCGGCATGTGGGATCCTCCCGGACCGGGGCACGAACCCTCGTCCCCTGCATCGGCAGGCGGGCTCTCAACCACTGCGCCACCAGGGAAGCCCCCATTTTTTATTTTTGTCTTCTTGCTGTGGCTAGGACTCTTAATACTGTGTTGAATAAAAGTGGGGAGCGTAGGGATCCTTGTCATGCTCCTGTTCTTAGAGGAAATTCTCTCAGCTTTTAACCATTGAGTATGATGTTAGCTCTGATTTTGTCATACATGCCCTTTATTATAGAAATGTATGTTGCCTTTATACCCACTTTGTTGAGAGATTTTATCATAAATCAAAATTTGAATTTTGTTGAATTTTGCCGTCTGCTTTTGCTGGAGGTATGAAGATGGTCATATGATTTTATCCTTTGTTCTGCTAATCTGGTCTGTCACTTAAATGATTTGCATATATTGAATCATTCCTGCATTGGCAAGATAAATCCCATTAGATCATGGTGTATGGTTCTTTTAATATATTGTTGAATTCAGTTTACTGATATTTTGTTGAGGATTTTTGCATCTATGTTCGTCAGGGCTTTTCACCTGTAATTTACTTTTTTTGGTAGTGTCTTTATCTGGTTTTCATCCATGGGTGATGCTGGCCTCAAAATAAGTTTGTAAACAATACTTCTTCAATTCTGGGGGATAGTTTGAGAAGGATAGATGTTAACTTTCCTTTGAATGTTTGGTAGAATTTATGAGTGAAGCCACCTGGTCCTGCACTTCTGTTTATTGGGAGTTTTTCGATTACTGATTCAATTTCATTTCTAGTAATTGCTATGTTTAGATTTTTTATTTATTCCTGATTCATTTTTGGAAGATTGATGTTTCTGGGAATTTATCCACTTCTTCTAGGTTGTCCAATTTATTGGTGTATAATTGTTTGTAGTAATCTCACGATACTTTGTATTTCTGTGGTGTCTCTTGTAACTTCATCTCTTTCATTGCTGATTTATTTGGACCCTCTCTCTTTAAAAAAAAAAATACTACTTTTGTCTTTTATTCTTTACAGAAGCTTAATAAGTGTTTGATCTACTACCCTTACTATATGTATACTTTTTCAGTGAGATTTTTACTTTTGTGTGTTTTCTTGTTACTAATTAGTGACACTTCTTTTAAGCTTAAATTAAGTGACACTTCCTTCAACATTTCTTATAAGGCTGCTTTATTAGTGATGAACTCATTTAGCTTTTGCTAGTCTGGGAAACCTTTTTTTAAAAAAATATTTATTTATTTATGGCTGCCTTGATTCTTCATTGCTGCACGCGGGCTTTCTCTAGTTTCAGAGAGTGTGGCTACTCTTGGTTGCGGTGCACGGGGTTCTCATTGCGCTGGCTTCTTTTGTTGTGGAGCACGGGTCCTAGGCGTGTGGGCTTCAGTAGTTGTGGCATGCGGGCGTCAGTAGTTGTGGTGCACAGCCTCAGTAGTTGTGGCTCATGGGCTCTAGAGCACAGGCTCAGTAGTTGTGGCGCACTGGCTTAGTTGCTCCATGGCATGTGGAATCTTCCAGGGCCAGGGATCAAACCTGTGTCCCCTATATTGGCAGGTGGATTCTTAACCACTGCGCCACCAGGGAAGTCCCAGGTATAGGAAACTCGTGATCTCTCCTTCAATTCTGAATTGTAATCTTGCTGGTAGAGTATTCTTTTTATAGGCTTTTTTCCTTTTAGCCCATTGAATATATCCTGTCATTCCTTCCTGGTCTGCAAAGTCTGCTGAAAAGTCAGCAGATAGTCTTACAGGAATACCTTGCACATAACTAGTTGCTTTCATTTCACTGCTTCTATGATCTCTCTTTATCTTTAATTTTTAATACTTTAACTATAATGTGTCCTGATGTGGACCTGTTTGTCTTCATCTTGTTTGGGACTCTGTTTCCTGGACCTGGATGTCTGTTTTCTTCCCCAGGTTAGGAAGGTTATCAGTTATTATATCCTCTAATAAGTTCTCTGCCCCCTTCTCTCTTCTCCTCGTTCTGGGACCCCTGTAATGCTCATGTTAACATTCTTGATGTTGCCTCAGGGGTCCCATTACCTATTGTCTTAATTCTTTTTTCTTCTTGCTACTCAGCTTGGGTGGTTTTCACTACTCTGTCTTCCAGATCACTGATCTTTTCTTCTGTATTATATAATCTAATGTTGCTTCCCTCTAGAGTGAGTGTGTGTGTGTGTGTGTGTGTGTGTGTGTGTGTGTGTGTGTGTTTTAATCTCAGTTATTTTATTTTTCAGCTGTTTGGGTTTTTTTGATATTTTATTGCTCTTTGTTGAAGTTTTCACCATGTCCATCTATTCTCCTGACTTGAGTGAGCATGTTTAGAATCACTACCTTGAACATGTGTTTTGGTGGGTGGGTGGGGGGGGGTAGAATGCTTATCTCTGTTTTATCTAGTTCTTTTTCTGATGTTTTGTCTTGTTACTTCATTTGTAACATACTCCTCTCTTTCCTTATGTTTCCTAATTCTCTGTGCATTTCTAGTCATTAGCTCCAGTTCATTACCTTTCCTGGTCTTGGAGAAGTGGCCTTATACAGGAGATGGCCTATAGGGCCCATCAGCACATTCTCCTGTGGCCAGCAGAGCCAGATGTTCCAGGGGTGTCCCCTCTCTGGGCTTCATACACCTTTCTGTTCTGGCAGAGCCAACTACTGTGGACAAGCTGGGAGGCAGTGTTGGACACTGACCTAAACTGATGTGAGGCCCAGCATTATGTGATTGCCGTGGGTGCTGGTAGGAAAGGCACACCTCCATTATGGGTGGCTGTGTGGCGCTCCAGGTGCACAGGTAGTTAGGGTAGGCCCCCAGTGTGTCTGGTTGTGAGGCCTGGTGGTGCAGAAGCGCTGTAGGCATGGTGGTTGACGGGGCAGGCCTTTGATACTAATCAGTTAGAGGGAAGACTCTAAAATGTTGCCTGCCAATGTCTCAGTCCCTAGCAAGAGTCCCAGCTGCCTCTTGCCTTTCCAAGAAGCTCTCCGAGATGAGCAAGTAGGTCTGACCCAGGTGTCTTTCAAACCACCAGCACTGCACAGGGACTGAGAACACGTGAGATTTTGTGTGTGCCCTATGAGAGCAAAGTCTCGGTTTCCTTTAGCCTCCAGCTGTCCTGAAAGTAAGCCCTGCAGGTTTTCAAAGCCAGACCCGCTGTGTTCTTTTCTTCCCAATGCAGGAACCCTGGGCTGAGCAGCCTAATGGAGGGCTCAGACCTTGCCCTCCTTGTGGAGGACCTATGCAGTTGTGAGATCTTCAACTGTGGGTCAGTGTGCTGGAGGTGTGGGTTCTAACTAGACTGCCTTGTGGTTTCTCCTTCTTTATATCTTTAGTCGTGGAAAATTTTCTCTGCTAGTCTTCAGGTCATTACAGTTGTAATTTGGGTGTGTCCGTGGGAGGAGGGGAGCTCAGTATCTTCCTACTCTTATCATCTTGATCCCCTGTCAAGAACTTTTTCAAAATATATGCATTTATAACTGTAAATACAACTCTTTGAACGGAATTGTTTTTTCTGTATTCCATGTTTATGTACTTTGTGTTTCCAATTTTGTTTGCTTTATGTTTTTTATTTCCCTTTTGATTTATTCCTGTATGCATTGGCTCCTCAGAAGCTTGATGTTCAATTTCCAAGTGTTCTTGAATTTTCAATTATTCTTCTTAATATTGAATTGCAGCTTCATACCGTTGTGGTTGGAAAAGTTACTTGATACGATTTCAATCTTCTTGGATTTTTGAAGACTTCTTTTGTGGCTTAACATTTGATCTATCCTAGGAAATGTTCTATGTGTACTTAAGAAGAATGGAAAGTTTGCTGCTGTTAAGTGGCATGTATTATATATGTCTGTTAGGCTCACTTGATATCAAGTGTGTGTTCAAGTTCAATGTTTTCTGATTGATAATCTGTCCGGATGATCTATACAGTGTTGAAAGTTGGGTATTGCCATTTCTTACCATTATTTCATTTCTGCACATTTTCCCCTTTATATGTGTTAATATTTATAGAGGCTCCAATGCTGGATACATACATATTATAATTGTCATAATTTCTTGATGAATTAATCACTTTATCATTATATGATAACCTTTGTTTCTGTGAGAGGTTTGACTTAAAGTCTTTTTTGCCTGATAATAGACTAGTCAGGTAATTATCATTTGCATGAAATATCTTTTTTCCAGTCATTCCGTTTTATCCTACGTATGGCCTTAAAGTTCACATGAATCTCTTGTACACAGTATATAATTGATCTTTTTTTAATCCACTCAGCCACTGTATGGATTTTTTTAATTGAAGTATATTTGATTTACAATATTACATTAGTCTCAGATTTAATATTTGTATAGATTATGCTCCATTTAAAGGTATTACAAAATAATGGCTATATTTCCCTGGGTTGTACAATATATCCTAATTTGTTTATTTTCTACATAGGGGTATTGGACTAAGAGAAACAAACTACCATCATTCCCTCCCCCCTTCACTCTCCCCACCAGTAACCACTAATTTATTCTCTGAGTCTATTCCTATTTTGTTGTATACGTTCCTTTCTTGCATTTCTTAGATTCCACATACAAGGGAGGACATAGAGCATTTGTCTCTAACTTATTTCACTAGATATAATACATTCTAGGCCTATCCATGTTGTTGCAAGTGGCAGAATTTGTTTCTATTTAATGGCTGAGTAATAGTCTATTGTGTATACATCTTCTTTACCCATTCATCTGTTGATAGACATTTAGTTGACTTCCATACTGTGGCAATTGGAAATAATGCTACTATGAACATTGGGGTGTATGTATCCTGTTTTCATGTTCCTTGGACAAATACCCAGCGGTGTAATTGTTGGCAAATATGATAGTTCTTCTTTTAGTTTGTTCAGGACCTCCATATTGTTTTCGTAGTGGGTGTACCAATTTACAATCCTACCAACAGTGTCCTAGGGTTCCCTTTTCTCCATATCCTCAGTAACATTTGTTATTTGTAGACTTTTGGATAATAGCCATTTTGACAGGTGTGACGTGATGTCTCGTGGGTTTCTTTTTTTGCCATTCAATACAATTTTGTTTACAAAAGAAGATGGTGGGCTGGATGTGACCTGCAGGTTGAGTGTGCTGATGCCTGGTACAGATTAATTTGAGGAGAATAAATACCTTTACAATGTTAACTATTGCTTATTTTTTTCAGGTTGACATTTAATGACCTGTAATAGATTTTTAAAATTTTCTCCCTAAAGGATATTTGAAGTCTATGATTCTCTTTGTTTTGTAAATTAGTTCATTTCTATCATTTTTTTAGATGCCACATAAAAGTGATATCGTATGATATTTGTCTTTCTCTATCTGACTTATTATTATCACCTCTAGTTCCATCCACGTTATAATGCAAATGGCATTATTTCATTCTTTCTTTATGGCTGAGTAATATTCAGCTGTCTGTATGTACCACTTCTTTAGCCATTCATCTGTCAATGGACATTTTGGTTGATTCCATATCTTGGCTATTGTAAATAGTGCTGCAGTGAACGTTGGGGACCATGTGTCTTTTCGAATTCTGGTTTTCTCCTGATATACGCCCAGGAGTGGGACTGCCAGATCATATGCTAGCTCTATTTTTAGTTTTTTAAGGAACCTCCATACTCTTCTTGATAGTGGCTGTTACCAGGTTACATTCCACTAACAGCATAGGAAGGTACCCTTCTCTCCAGGTCCTCTGCAGCATTTATTGTTTGTAGACTTTTTTTTTTTTTTTTTTTTTTTGG
>NW_006769244.1:1137426-1142293 GCF_000442215.2 Lipotes vexillifer
GCATCGGCAGGCGGACTCTCAACCACTGCGCCACCAGGGAAGCCCTGTTTGTAGACTTTTTGATGATGGCCATTCTGACTGGTGGGAGGTGATAACTCGTTGTAGTTTTGATTTTCATGTCTCTAATAATTAGTGATGTTGAACATCTTTTCATGTGCTTTTTTTGAAAAAAAAAACAGTGTGAGTAAAATTTACCTCATGAAATTGGCCTCTTGAAAGTCTGCCCTGTTTTGAATTGTTTTTCCATTACCTACCCCAGGACATTTATTGGGGGCACCTGTCATTTACAACCCTGAAGTCCTTGTGAATATTAAAGGACCCAAAAGCACTGGTTTTAAACTTGCTATTACAGTAAATGGCCACAAGGTGGAAGGATTTCTTCATACCCAACTCTGGTTCCTGGGGCACAAGAACCACAGTGAAACTTGAGTTCCTGGGTTATAAAATAGAGTGGAACGTGCCAGAAAAAACACCCCAAAACTTGTCTCATTACTTCTTGTTTTTTTATATATATTTAGTTTCTTTTTAATTGGAGTAAAGTTTATTTACAATGCTGGTGTTTTGTAGGTGTACAGCAAGTTGATTCAGTTATACATATACATAATATCCATTCTTTTTCAGATTGTGTACCCATATAGGATATTACAGAGTGTTGAGCAGAGTTCCCTGATCTATGCAGTTAGTCCCTGGTGATTATCTATTTGATATGTATTAGTGTGTATATGTTAATCCCAACCTCCTAATTTATTCCTTCCCCCCACCAGTCAGCTTTGTTAACTGCAAGTTTGTTTTCTAAGTCTTTGAGTCTGCTTCTCTTTTGCAAATTAGTTCATTTTTTATCACTTACTAGATTCTACCTATAAGTGATATCATATGATATTTGTCTTTCTCTGACTTACTTCACTTAGTATGATCATCTCTAGGTTGACCCGTGTTGCTGCAAATGGCAGTATTTCATTATTTTTTTATGGCTGAATAATATTCTATTGTGCCCATGCTCCACTTCTTCTTTAGCCATTCATCTGTTGATGAACATTTTGGTTGCTTCCATGCCTTTGCTATTGTAAATAGTGTTGCAGTGAAAGTCGGGGAGCAAGTGTCTTTTCAAATTCTGGTTTTCTCTGGCTATACGCCCAGGAGTGGGACTGCCGGATCATAGGTAGCTCAATTTTTAGCTTGTTAAGGAGCCTCCATAGTGGCTGTGACCAGTTTACATTCCCACCAACAGCATAGGAGGTTCCCTATCCAGCATTTATTGTTTGCAGACTTTTTGATGATGGCCATTCTGACAGGTGCAATGTGATACCTCCTTGTAGTTTTGACTTACATGTCTCTCATAATTAGTGATGTTTAGCGTCTTTGCACGTGTTTTGTTTTTTTTTTAACAGTGTGAGTAATATTTACCTGTTGAAATTGGCTTCTTCAAAGTCTGTCCTCTTTTGAATTGACTTTCGATTGCCTACCCCAAGACATTTCTTCCGGGCAAGTTCATTTACAGCCCCACAGTACTTGTGAGTGTTCCATGCCCAGAAGCGCTGGTTTTTAACTTGCTGTTGTGGAAAACGGCCACAAGGCGGCAGCATTTCTTCATGACCAACTGGTTACTCAGGCAACCAGAGCTTTAGTGGGATTCACGTTCCTGGGTTGTAAATTAGAGTCAACAGTACCAGAACAAACACCCGAAAGCTTGCGTCTCAGTACTTATTTTTTAATTTTAATTTAATTTTTATTTTTTGTTGGAGTAATGTTGATTTACAATGTTGTGTTCCTTGTAGGTCAACATCAACTCTTCATTTCTACATATACGTATGTCTATTCATTTTTGAATTCTTATCCCACATAGGTTATTACAGAATGCTGAGCAGAGTTCCCTGTGCTACAGTAGTTCTTTCTGATTACCTGTTTTATATGCCTTAGTATGTATATTTAATCCCCACCACCTAATTTATCCCTTTACCCCACCTTTCCTCTTTGGTAAACATAAATATGTTTTCAAAGTCTGTGATCTGTCTTTTGTAAATCAGCTCACTGGTATTAATTTTTAGATTCCACCTACAAGTGATATCATATGATATTTGTCTTTCTCTATCTGACTTACTTCACACAGATGGACCTAGGGATGATTATACTATGTTGCTGCAAATGGCATTATTTCAGTCTATTTTATGGCTGAGTAATATTCAGTAGTCTCTATGTACCACTCCTTTATTGATTCATCTGTCGATGGACATTTTGGTTGCTTCCATGCCTTGGCTGTTGTAACTAGTGTGGCAGTGAACGTTGGGGTGCATGTTTTTCGAATTCTGGTTTTCTCCAGGTATACGCCCAGGAGTGGGACTGCCGGATCATATGCTAGCTCTATTTTTAGCTTGTTAAGGAACCTTCATACTGTTCTCCAGTGGCTGTGACCAGTTTACAGTCCCAACAACAGTGTAGGAGGCTTGCCTTTTCTCCACACCCTTGCCAGCATTTACAGTTCGTAGACTTTTTGATGATGGCCATTCTGGCTGGCGCGAGGTGATACCTCATTGAGATTTCGATTTGCATGTCTCTAATGATTAGCTATGTTGAACATATTTTCACGTGCTTTTTTTTTTTTTTTAAATGGTGAGAGTAAAATTTACCTATTGAAATTGGCATCTTGAAAGGCTGCCATCTTTGACTTCTTTTTCAATTACCTACCCCAGGACATTTCTTGAGGGTAGGCATCATTTATAGCCCCGGAGTGCTTGTGAGTATGAAGTGCCCAAATGACCTGGTTTTTAACTTGCTGTTAAAGAAAATGACCACAGAGTGGTGGAAGGATTTCTTCATGCCCAACACTGGTTACTGGGGCAACCAGAGCCTTAGTTGCACTCCTCTGTGCGTTGTAAATTACAGGGGAATTAACCAGAACATGCACCCAAATGCCTGTGATAATCGCTTCTTGTTTTTTTTTAAATTTAATTTTTGTTTTATTCCTGGAGTAAAGTTTAATTACAATGTTGTGATTTGTAGGTGTACAGCAAGTTGATTCAGTTATACGTATACATTTATCTATTCTTCTGCGGATTCTGTTCCCAATAGGTTATTAAAGAGTGTCAAGTAGAGTTCCCTGAGCTATACAGTTGGTCCCTGTTGATTAGCTATTTCGTTTGTATTAGTGTGTTTACGTACATCTCAACCTCCTAATTTATCCCTTCCCCCCAACATTCTCCTTTGGTAACCATAAGTTGTTTTTCTAAATCTGTGTCTGTTTCTCTTTTACAAATTAGTTCCTTGGTATCATTTATTTGATTCCACCACTAAGTGATATCATATGACATTTTTTTGTCTCTATGTGACTTACTTCACTTAGTGTGATCATCTCTAGGTCTATCCACATTTCTGCTAATGGCATTATTTCATTCTTTTTTATGGCGAATAATATTCATTTGTCTCTATGTACCACTTCTTTATTGTTCATCTGTTGATGTACATTTTGGTTGCTTCCATGCCTTGGCTGTTGTAACTACTGTGGCAGTGAACGTTGGGGTGCATGTTTTTCAAATTCTGGTTTTCTCCTGATACACACCCAGGAGTGGGACTGCCGGATCATACGGTAGCTCTATTTTTAGCTTGTTAAGGAACCACCATACTGTTCTCCCTAGTGGCTGTGACCCATTTACATTCCCACCAACAGTGTAGGAGGGTTCCCTTTTCTCCACTCCCTCGCTAGCATTTACAGTTTGTTGACTTTTTGGTGACGGCCATTCTAACTGGTGCAAGGTGATACCTCTTTGTAGTTTTGATTTGCACGTCTCTAATAACTAACTTTGAGTCTGTTTCTCTCTTGAAATTAGTTCACTTGTATCACTTTCTAGAGTCCACCTATAAGGGTTATCATATGATATTTGTCTTGCTCTGTCTGACTTAATTCACTTAGTATGATCGTCTGAGATCCATCGTATTGCTGCAAATGGCATGATTTCCTTCATTTTTATGGCTGAATAATATTCTGTTGTGTCTATGTACCAGTTCTTCTCTATCCATTCATCTGTTGATGGACATTTCGGTTGATTCCATGTCTTGGCTATTGTAAATAGTGCTACAGTGAATGTTGGGGTGAAAGTTTTTCAAATTCTGGTTTTCGCTGTTTATACGCCCAGGTGCGGGACAATGGAATGTTACTCAGCCGTTAAAAAAAAATGAAATAATGCCAGCTGAAGCAACACGGGCGGACTTAGGGGTGACCATACTAAGTGAAGTAAGTCAGAAAGGAAAGAGAAATATTACATGATGTGACTTAAGGGTGGAAACCAGACATTAATACAAAGGAACCAATTTACAAAACATAAACAGCCTCACAGACTTAGAAAACAAACATATGGATACCAAAGTGGAAAGGCGGTGGAAAGGGACAAATGAGGTATAGCATGTTCCCCATAATATATGTGAAATCGATAATCAACAAAGACCTACTGTATGCCACAGGAAACTCTACCCAACACTCTTTAATAAACTATATGGGAAAAGAATCGGAAAAAAAAACATATATTTCTATGTAAAACTGAATCAACTTGCTGAACACCTAAAACAACACAACATTGTTAATCTATCTACTCCAATATAAAATAAAACAAATTCAAAACCGAAATGCCTCCTACGTCCCTCTCAGGCCTCGGTGACCTGCGCTTGTGTCACATCTCTAGACTCTCAGCCGGTATGGGTCCCAAGGATGGACTGACCTGGGACAGATGGACCTGGGAAGGATGGTGCACAACTGAGCCCTCCTTGGACCTGTAGTGCCTGGTGCCCTCTTCACGGGACCACAATCTCCAGATCTAGGCAGACTCTCTGGGCTGGAAGAGCTTTGAAAAGTCAGCTGGTCTCCAGGTCTCCTGCTGGT
>NW_006769245.1:0-668 GCF_000442215.2 Lipotes vexillifer
ACGTGTTCCAGGGCACGTGAACTGAGATGCATTTTAGGAACATTGCCCGATCACACGGTGGACTACACTCTGGGATTCCCATGAATGTTTTAGTGGAAGGAAGAATCGATTAAACCTGGGGAGTTGGGCCCCATTGAATGGATACCATGCAGTATGACTTCAAAGGTTTTGCCTTTGCTTACCAAACCTCACCAATCCTTTAAGCCCCTAGTGTGCAGCCATATGACTCACGCAACTTTGGGTGTAGATGTGGTAAATCCAGATTTCATCCCGAGCCCTGAATGAATTAAGTAAGAATGTCTCTCTATTTCACTGTCACTTTGTTTTGGTTTTGAAATTTATTTTTATAATGGGATTTGGCTGATTTTCACTGCTGCGCTTATGTCGCTCTACACACGCTTGATTCTCTTACGGAGACATATAAATACATAGGTTTTAAGATTCCTACCAGTCAGGTCTATTCCTATGCGTTGAATATGGGGTGTTGAGTCCATTTCGTGGAGCAAGGAGTAGATCTTGTCTATTACGTACTTGGCTTCTGGAACGGTATCTGTGCTGATTTCAATCTCTGGTTTTATGCAGCACCCCCTCTCAGCTTGCACCTTAGCAAGCATAAGTTTGTTTTCTAAATGAGAGACTCTCTTCTGTTTTGTAATTCCTTCCATGTT
>NW_006769246.1:0-213 GCF_000442215.2 Lipotes vexillifer
AAATCAAAACTACAATGAGGTATCATCTCACACTGGTCAGAATGGCCATCATCAAAAAGTCTAGAAACAATAAATGCAGGAGAGGGTGTGGAAAAAAGGGAACAGTCTTGCACTGTTGGTGGGAATGTAAATTGATACAGCCACTATGGGGAACAGTAAGGAGGTTCCTTAAAAAACTAAAAATAGAACTACCATATGACCCAGCAATCCCAC
>NW_006769248.1:0-1800 GCF_000442215.2 Lipotes vexillifer
CAAAAAAAAAAAAAAAAAAAAAAAAATTAGTACCTATCTCCTAAAGTTCTAATGAAGATTTAATGAATTAATAACTAAAAGCACTTGGAACAGTCCCCAGCACACAATAAAAGTTATATTCACACTTGTTAAATAAAAATAAATACACAAGGAATACTTTTGCTTGAATTTCTTGGAAACAAATGTCTTTGGAAATGAACTAATGTAATTTCTTTTATCAGACAATGAATATATTATACAGTTTTTGTTTATTTGTTTTTTAGCTTAACCCACTAGATGCTAAAAAATAAATTAGTTAAGTCAAAATAGCAGCTGCATCCCATATTCTTATATTTTTCCCAACTTAAATGCTTCATGTTCTCACTCTTTTATTTTAACTATCAATACTTTCCCTTAAATGAACTTTAAAGTAGACCTGAGATTATTGTAAATATAGATGGTGCATGTATCACATATACGTAAAGAAGTACAATGTCATAACTTCAGTAATTTTTTGCTCTTTACTCAATTTGATTTTTCATTAATTTTTGAATTTTCATTTATTTATGTTTCCTTTTATTTATGTATATATGTGAACGATCTATTCTTCCAGGTATGGCCAGGATTAACAGTATACCCTGATTTCACTAATCCAAACTGCATAGAATGGTGGGCAAATGAATGCAGTATTTTCCATCAACAAGTGAATTATGATGGACTTTGGATTGTAAGTGGTTACTTTAGACGTGATTTTGGACAATGAGCATAGAATTATTTTTCCATAAAAATGATTATTAAGTTGACAAAAAATATTTTATAACATATTGAATATAAAAATAATGTTCTTATATTTTTCTAGAATGTATAAATATCATACCTGTCATGTTCATGGGTCAGAAAAAGAATACAAACCAAAAACTGTAAATTGAGATTTTTCTTATCCAGTAATATACTTTATAGGATAAAGTTCATTTCTGTCACTAAGGTGTTGTACCTTTATGACTAATAATTTATGATGACAAGAGTTAACAAAATTTGGAGATTAGCCTATAGTAGTGCAACTTCAAAAACTTTTACTAAAGTCTGCAGTAGTCAAGCAATTGCAGCAACATGAACTTAAATAAGCTCTCAGCCTTTAGAAACTTTCTTTTTAGTAAGTTAAGTGGAACAAATCAAAATTGGCAATAAGTTAAGTGTTTTGTCTCAAGGTAAACAACAACAACAAACAAATATAACTTTTATTGTGTGCTGGGGACTGTTCCAAGTGCTTTTAGTTATTAATTCATTAAATCTTCATTAGAACTTTAGGAGATTGGTACTAATTTTTTTTTTTTTTTTGCGGTACGCGGGCCTCTCACTGTTGTATTCTTTTTCTGACCTAGATTACTGGTAAAATTATTAAAGGAAAACACTATTTTTTTTTTTTGCAGTACACGGGCCTCTCACTGTTGTGGCCTCTCCCGTTCTGGAGCACAGGCTCCAGACGCACAGACTCAGCGGCCACGGCTCATGGGCCCAGCCGCTCCGCGACATGTGGGATCTTCCCAGACAGGGACACGAACCCGTGTCCCTTGCATAGGCAGGCGGACTCTCAACCACTGCGCCACCAGGGAAGCCCAAAACACTAATTTTTAAAAGTTTCTTTGGATGAAGTTTTATATCTGTAGCTATTGATGCCTCCTGGTAGGTTTATAACTTAGGGCTTCCCTGGTGGCACAGTGGTTGAGAGTCCGCCTGCTGATGCAAGGGACACGGGAGCGGCTAGGCCCTTGAGCCATGGCCGCTGAGCCTGCGCGTCCGTACCGCAAAAAAAAAAAAAAA
>NW_006769249.1:0-2283 GCF_000442215.2 Lipotes vexillifer
TAGTTGCTCTGCGGCATGTGGGATCTTCCCGGACCAGGGATCAAACCCGTGTCCCCTGCATTGCCAGGTATATTCTTAACCACTGCGCTACCAGGGAAGTCCCTGCACTGTCCACTTTGATAGTTACGAGCCGTATGTGGCTATTAAGCTCATGAAATGTGTCCGGTTTGATTTAGGAACTGAAGTTTTAATTATATTTGAATTGAATTGAATTGGATTTTCAATTGTATTTAATTATACTTCATTTAAACTTAAATTTAAATAGCTACATGTAGCGGGCTTCCCTGGTGGTGCAGTGGTTGGGAGTCCGCCTGCCAGAGCAGGGGACGTGGGTTCGAGCCCTGGTCCGGGAAGATCCCACGTGCCGCAGAGCAGCTGGGCCTGTGCGCCACGGATGCTGGGCTTGCGCTCTGGAGCCCGCGAGCTGCGGCTGCTGGGCCTGCGTACCACAATTACTGAACCCTGTGCACCTGGAGCCTGTGCTCCGCAGCGGGAGAGGCCACCGTGGTGAGGGGCCCCCGCTCACTGCAGCTGGAGGGAGCCCGCGTGCAGCAGTTGGAGACCCAGCGCAGCCAAAAATTTTTTTAAATAAAATACAAAAAAATAAATAGCTACATGTAGCTAGTGACTACCGTGTTTGGACCAGCATCGTTGTAAGAGTTTATATGCTTAGGTTTTACATTTAGGTCTTTGACCCGTTTAGTATTAATTTTTGTGTATGGTGTTTTTTATAGTTGTTGTCTAGTTGTTGTCTAGTTGTTCCAGCTCTTTTGGGTTAAAAGACTGTCCTCTTCCCATCGAATTGTTATAGCACTCTGTCAAAAACTCAATTGACCACTTGTTTGTTGTACTTTTTCTGGCCTCTGTTCTGTTCTGTGATCTGTGGCTATCCTTTTGCCAATACCACGCTGTGTAATAAGTCAGTTTTAAAAAAATTGTTTTGACTCTTCTAGGTCCTCTTGGTTTTCGTACTCATTTTTGAATGAAATCGTCAAATTCTGTGAAGTCTATGGGATTATGATCAGGACTGCATTGACTCTAAAGGTCACCTTGGGGAGAATTTCCGTCTTTAACAAATGCCGAGTCTTCTAGTCCATAAACCCAGGGTATCTCTTTACTATTTAGGTCTTCTTCAGTTTCTCTTCAGCAGTGTTGTGCAGTTTTTAGTGTAGAAGTCTTGCACACCTTTTGTTGAGTTTATTCTGTTCTTAATTTTTCATTTTCTGAGCTATACATTCTCTCTGCATTGCTTTGACTATATCCCAATGCTTCTGCTTTTATTTTCCCACATAGATAAATAGATAAAATAGAACACAGACAACTACAATTGTGGCTGGGCTTCTGGAATGGATAGGGTCAGGGGAGTAGGTATATCATACAACAACTTAAGTATACCTCTTTTGTAGTTTGGATATGTGTTTGTGTCTTTCCACGTCAAAGAAGCACATGATAAAACCTAAGACATCTGTAGTATGTTTTCTCCCCCTCTGGCGAATTTGATAGATGAATTATAGAACATAGTAAACTTTCACAAATTGGACAACTTTTATATACTACTTTAAAATGCCGTGAAATTAGATTCCTTTGATTGAGAGATGAAATGATCACCAATGCCGTTTCTCTCATTGGCTGTGGTGGAAAGGAAACTGTAGTGTTACTTCTTCTAGGCCCTCCTCTTGCCCCCTTTTTGGGAACCTAAGAACAACTGCCTTGTTGTGATCCACAATTATAAATCAGTGGAAAAATCTTATCTGCTTTTTAAGCAGCACAAGCAATGAAACCTCAAATGTGTTTGTCTCTTCAAAGTGAATTACTTTTGACAACCTTGGCAGTCAACTTTATAGATTTTATTGCTCTTTTCCAAATTCTTTTCATTTATTGTAACATGAAAAAAATTATTACCATGTGATGCTGTAAAATTTATGCATAATAAGAAACACTACCCTAATGATGATTTAACCTTGCAGTAAAATATTTACCCCTAAAATATAAGGTAGGAGTATTTCTATGTTGAGAAATTAGCAATAGATTTTTTTGCTGAGTCATTTTTTTAAAAAAAATTACTAACTCCCAAGAGCTATGTATACAGTAGCTCTCTTTTTTATTATGAGACAATATAAGAGCACTATTAGGAAATTAGTAAAAAGTAGATAACTCCTCTTCTTGGTTCACCATTATTAACTCCTTTGTATGTAGCCTTTCAGGCTTTTAAAAATTATGGTTGGGCTTCCCTGGTGGCGCAGTGGTTGAGAGTCCGCCTGCCAATGCAGGGGATACGGGTTC
>NW_006769250.1:0-411 GCF_000442215.2 Lipotes vexillifer
AGCTAATTTCCTGCCTCTTATCCTCACTGAAACCCTAATGCTCTCCCTAACTAAGGCCCTGACTTGTCCTAAGGCCCTGACACTGTCTCTAACTAAGGCCTGGATTCTTTCACTAATACAGGCCGTGTTTCCAGCAATAACTAAAATCCGGACACTATCCTGAACTAATATCCTGACCCATCTGTTACCAAGGTCCTGACACTGACCCTAAGAAATCCCTGTTGCGGTCCCTAAGTGAAGGCCTGAAGCTATGCCTACCTGACGCCTTGAAGCTGTGACCACCTCAGGCCATTATCATGTCTTTAACTAAGACCCTTTTGCTCATCCAGCAAAGGCCTGGATGCCGCTCTATATCATGCCCTGATAGTGTCCCCAGCTAAGGGCCTGATGCTAGGCCTCACTCAGGCCCTA
>NW_006769251.1:0-342 GCF_000442215.2 Lipotes vexillifer
CAGGTCTCTCGGGTACCTAACACCGCCCTACAGCCCGCCGTGTCACTGGTGCAACCGCCCAGATGAAGGAAATGACATCAGCCCTCTGGGTCTGGGGAGAAGTGTGCTTTATTGGCCGCCTGTGCTTCAGTCATTACCTGGGAGATAGGACCTGTCCAGCACCCACCTGCGAGCTGAGAGCTGGCGCTTGTCAGTGGCATTAGGATCTTCAGCTGCACAAAGCACATCCATCGTTTGTTTTGCCACAGTTGTTACAGACATGAAGTTCTGTGAATCGTAGTAGTGTACTAACGGACTAGTGCACTGACGGATGGGACAGAATAGCAAGATAGAGACGTTTAC
>NW_006769252.1:0-431 GCF_000442215.2 Lipotes vexillifer
GCCTGTCTCTGGAGCTCCTTTAAGCAGTGCTCTTAATCCCCTCTCCTCGCGCACCAGGAAACACCAGGGAAGAAAAAGTCTCTTGCCTTTTCGGCAGGTCCAGACTTTTTTCTGGACTCCCTCCTGGCTAGCCTTGGTGCACTAACCCCTTTAGGCTGTGTTCACGCCACCAGTCCTCTCCCTCTGATCCGACCAAAGCCCCGAGCCTCAGCTCCCAGCCCCCGCCCATCCCAGCTGGTGAGCAGACAAGCCTCTTGGGCTGGTGAGTGCAGGGCGGCACCGATCCTCTGTGCAGGCATCTCTCCGCTTTGCCCTCCGCATCCCTGTTGCTGCGCTCTCCTCCGTGGCTCCGAAGCTTACCCCCTCCACCACCTGCAGTCTCCGCCCGTGAAGGGGCTTCCTAGTGTGTGGAAACCTTTCCTCCTTCACAG
>NW_006769253.1:0-4725 GCF_000442215.2 Lipotes vexillifer
TGGGTTTTTACCTTGCTCCTTCATCTGCTGTGTATTTCTCTGTCTTTTCATTTTGCTTAACTTACTTTGTTTGGGGGTCTCCTTTTTGCAGGCTGCAGGTTCATAGTTCCCGTTGTTTTTGGTGTCTGCCCTCAGTGGGTAAGCTTGGTTCGGTGGGTTGTGTAGGCTTCCTGGTGGAGGGGACTGGTGCCTGTGTTCTGGTGAATGAGGCTAGATCTTGTCTTTCTGGTGGGCAGGAGCACGTCTGGTGGTGTGTTTTGGGGTGTTTGTGAACTTAATATGATTTTTGGCAGCCTTTCTGCTAATGGATGGGGTTGTGTTCATGTCTTTCTAGTTATTTGGCATGGGGTGTCCAGCACTGTAGTTGCTGGTCGTTGAGTGCAGCTGGTCTTAGCGTTGAGATGGAGGTCTCTGGGAGAGTTTTCTCCGTTTGATATTATGAGGGGCCGGGAGGTCTCTGGTGGACCAGTGTACTGAACTCGGCTCTCCCATCTCCGAGGCTCAGGCCTGATGCCCGGCAGGAGCACGAAGACCTGTCAGCCACACGGCTGCTAGTGTTGGAAGGTCTCCTGAGGAGGCGGGGAGTGGCTGTGGCTCACCGCGCAGACGGGGACGCTGGCATCGGGGGTTCTGGAAGTGCTCCTTGGCATGAGCCCTCCCGCTGTCTCAAGATAATTACCTTAAAGTTTTTGTGGATTCTCGTTTGCCTTTGTTGCTGGAATTGTTATTTCGTATTTAAAGAAGATTTTCTGTGAAGAATGTATCTTGAGACTTGATCCTAGAGAGTAAATCATTTCAAATGCTCGGAGAGGTTGTGAATAATCAACACACCATCCGCCAGATCTGCACAGTATTCACATCTCTGTGTTCAGTGCTTCCTTCCAGAATAGGTAGGTGATGGCTAATTCTGTATTATCACAAGGTAAGAAAGCACCTTTTAGTCAGAAAAAAAAAATCCACAAACACTTCCTCAGCCTCTGACATTATTTTCCTCTGACATCTGCAAGTACCCAGTCTCTCCCTTCTGTCACTTCTGTGTGGCCCACAGCTGAAGAATTTAAACTTGATTCTTCAGCTCCGTGGAGCGGCCAAGGCACAGGAACACTGGGAAATTTACTCTGAATGTCAAGAATATATTGTTACCGGTTATTTCTTTCCTTGGTATGATGACTTTATCTCTCTGAGGAAGGGAGAGAAAGCCCCAGAACATAAGCCATGTGAACGCCTGTTTGGAGAGCATGTAGCTTTGACAGTCATTAGATGAAGTGGTCCCTGCAGTCATATCCCTGAAGTATTCATCCTGTATTATCCACTCTCCCTTCTTTGATCTCCTGTTATACAGTAAGTCCCCTACATACGAACCTTCAAGTTGTGAACTTGCAAAGATGCAAATGTGCTTTCACATGTCCAGTCACGTAAGTTAGTTCACGTGTCAGTTGTACATTGTCACATGCGTACATCCTCTGCAAGTGGTTGTGCTTTTGTGTACTTTACTGTACAGTACTATATAGAGTACAGTAGTACAGAATCTTTATTTCAAGCCCAGGATGTCCAGAAGCAAGCGTAAAAGCAGCAGTAGATAGCCGATTGTGTTACTTGGGTACCTAGGCTAACTTTGTTGGACTTACAAACAAATTGGACTTATGAACACGCTCTTGTATGTAGGGGACTTACTGTATTTTAGTCTACATTTTGGCATTTGATCATTGTGCCAAGGGTCCACCCTAGGTTTCAGGATTCCCTAGGAGGATGAACAGGACTGAGCGTATGGTTGTACTCACGGCTGTGATGTATTACAGTGAAATGTACAGAGTGAAACTGGCAAAGGGAAAGGGGCGTGGTGGAGTCCAGGACCACCAGACACCAGCATTCAAGAGTCCTCTCCCAGTGGGGTCACAGAGGAGGCACTTAATCCCTCCAGAAACAAATTGTGACAACACGTGTGAGGTGTTACTGCTCAGGGAGGCTCGTTGGAGACTCAGTGCCCAGGGTTTTCACTGGAGGCTGGTAAGCTGGGCACCTTCTGCCTGGCATGAACCAAGATTCCAGACTCCCATAAGGAAAGTAGATGTTCAGTATAAACCATGTTGTTTATGTTAACAGTCTAGCCCAAGTGAGCCATTGTATCAGTTCTGGCAGTGTGGGAAACCCTCTTAAAATCCAGGTTCCCAGAGGCCAGTTAAAGGCCAACTTTGTAAACATGCCTAAAGGATAAGTAATCTGGCCTGCGAGGTGAACCCTTTTCTACACAATCTATGTGTTAATAATATACAATCTTTGCAACTTGTGTACCAACTGTATATCAAGTTGCCACGTGGTATACAGCAGGCACTTCTTGAAAACTCAGGTGATACCTAACATCTTGCTGAAACTAACAGTTGCTTTCCTTGCCTGCTCCCTTGTCCCAACACACAATCATCTAAAAGATAACCAGGGTTCACCCAGCTTTGTTCTCTCCCTGCACTGTCCTAGTTCATGCCACTCTCATCTCTAGATGACACTGCCATGGTAACCTCCAAACTGCCTTCTCTGTTCAGCGTTTGCCCTCTGCTAATCCACACGCCACAAGGCAGCCTGAGACTGTTTCTTAAAACTGGAGAATGTTTACTTCTTTACTTAAAATTCCTCCTTGACTTCACATTGTTCTTAAGATGAACTCCTGTGTCTGGAATATGACATCAGCTAGCCCCCACTCATCCAGCTCCATCTGGAACCCTTCCGTCTGTTATTTTGCAGCTATGTGGGTCCTTTCTGATTTTCTCAAATTCACTGAGCTCTCTCCACCCTCAGGCTCTTAACAAGCTCATTCAGACCCCAGGAGCACTAGTGTTTCTTTCTTATTGTTAGGCTAACACCTATTAATTATTCGGATTTTACTTTCAAAGGAGGACAGCCACATAATTTATCATCCAAGCCAGGACACTTTTTAGTGTGAAAAGGGGTGTTATTTATAATTATTTGCGGTCCACAGGTGTTAACCTTGGAGATGTAACCGTCCTGCTAATCAGTACCTCCCCGGAGGGTCCTTTCTCGACCACATCTTTTTAAATTGGATCACCGTCTCTGTAACAACCTGCCATTTTCTTTCCTACTGCTCATCTCATAATCACTAATTTTATACTAATTTATGTGATTATTTGTTTAATATCTTTTACCCCATAATGCTATGAAGTTTCACAAGTTCATGGACAATATAGCCAGCATTTGGCAGGGCCAGTAGACATTTTATAAATAGTCCCTAAATTCATAATTACATAATAGCAGTGCATCCAATCAGGCATTTTTTGATCTGTCTCTGATTCATTCTACTTGCTTTATTTTTTTCCCGCCACTGTTGCTGTATTTGGGAAGCTCTTCATTAAATTCTTGGGTTTCTCTTTCAGTTGCTGTCTTACTGAATGTATAAAGAATTAATTTGGTTATGTGTTGGAATGTTCCGCTTGTGCAAAAACTCCCAGGCGTATTGGTTTGCTAGTGATTTGTGTGTTTTTTAAATTAAATGGGCATGTTGCAGATTTCATTTCATTCATTTTTTTAAAAAACAGGAATACTATTTAATAATTAAAAAAAAAAAACAGTTCTCTTTATATCAATTAATTCATTTCACCCTGTAGGAATGAATTTGCTCTGATCTCCTGGAAGCGGTCAAGCACAAAATAGGTTTCTATGAACAAAGCAATATACTCCAGATGCTAGGAAGACGCTCTGGCATTTCCAACCCTTCGGGGGGTGATCCAGACAATGCCGCCTTCTTTTTCTTCAAAGGCCTTAATAGTCAAATAGGTCTTAGAAGTTGTGGGTTAAACTAAAAATTTGGCTCAACTACTATCATCCTGCTGTTATGATACCATAATTTTTAGAGAGTGAGAGCTTCTATTTTGTTTCAGATTCAACCCAAACTGAAGGGTTTGCCCATCAGTTTTCAAGCCACGTATTTTCCACTATCTTTGGAAATTTGTTTAGACACTGATTTCCACATCTGGGCATCACAAATTTACATGCATACGGATGTCAAAAGTTAGTATACTTAACATCTGTGTCTCATTAAAAGATAAGAAATGAATGAGAATTGGAACTGAGACTGCTTTAATTACAGAATAAAGGCTTTTCATTGATCCTAATTCAATATAACGATTTAAATTTTAATCATCAAAGCTGGGTGTAGACACAGTTGATTGCTTACCCACTAGGGTTCCTCTTTGCCAGCAGAGCTCTTCTCAACTCTAGGGCTGAAAGGTGCAGTACTTACTTCTTTTGAAGTCCCAGCAGCCAGGAGCACCTCATTTCTGTTTGCATATCTCCCATTAAGCCGTTCTACCATCAAAGATTTTCTTTAAAAAAAGTGGCAAGAGGGGCAGAGGCATTGCTTGTTCCAACCTCATTCTTCTCTTTTCGTACCCTGAAAGGTGCTACAGCAGACATTGGACGAGAAGGGAGAGATGTCTCACTAAATCCCTGTGCAGGCTAAGATCATCACCTGAGTTCATATTCTAGAAGAAATTAAAGAGAAAACATGTCTGATGTTTATGAGGCTTCTAGCATACTTCCTTGAATGAAAATAGATGGCAAAGACCCTCTTAGAAGCCTTCGAAAGAAACCAGCAAAGTTGGCATTATCCTGTGCAAATATTGCCACCTTCATATTTACTTTCAATTGCTGGACTGTCCTCTTAGTGAAATGCGAGAAATATTGAATTTTTTTTTTTTTTTTTTTTTTTTTTTGTTT
>NW_006769254.1:0-383 GCF_000442215.2 Lipotes vexillifer
GCGGCCAGCTCAAAAGAAAGCGAGGGGAGGAAAGGAGCTCAGGGCCACTGTATTTCACAAACCGGCAGAGTTATAAATGACAGGTTTCATCCAAAAATATATTGAAGAAAGGCTGCGAAGAGAACTTGAAAGTGAGGCAGAATTGCAGGAAACCGATTTCAGGTGGCTTAGAATTGCATTTAAAGCCTATGAAAATAGGCAGAATGCCAACCAGGATGCCCTTGGCCAAAAAGGGCGTATGCGTTTTTTCCTGAATATATTCAGGAAAAAACGCATACGCCCTTTTTGGCCAACCAAGCAAGCTTGCAACGGAAATCTACGCTACAATGAACTCTCACTTCCCCCCGGTCAAAAAGGCCATCTGAAAAAAGTGTAAAATCCAG
>NW_006769254.1:666-839 GCF_000442215.2 Lipotes vexillifer
GTGCCATGGAATATCAGTCAGCAATGAAATCAATGTCATCAGGCCCGTAGCATCTTAGTGAGTGGATGTATGTACGATGATTCCAAGTGAAATAGGTCACACGGAAAAATACACATCATACGGTATCACTAATACACGGATTGTAAACTTTTCTACACATGGAAGGAATTACA
>NW_006769256.1:0-209 GCF_000442215.2 Lipotes vexillifer
GCATGGAATATCTTTTTCCATCCCCTTACTTTCAGTCTGTATGTGTCTCTGGGTCTGAAGTGGTTCTCTTGTAGATAGCATATATATGGGTCTTGTTTTTGTATTCATTCAGCCAATCTGCGTTCTTTGGTGGGAGCATTTAGTCTATTTACATTTAAGGTAATTATCAATATGTATGTTCCTATTCTCATTTTCTAAATTGTTTTGGG
>NW_006769257.1:0-4756 GCF_000442215.2 Lipotes vexillifer
GGAGCGGCTGGGCCCGTGAGCCATGGCCACTGAGCCTGCGCTTCCGGAGCCTGTGCTCCGCAATGGGAGATTTGCACATGGCAAAGCACAGTGGAAAGTGATGGGGAGTGTCACCCAATTTCACAGAGGCCTGCCTGAGATGAGAAACAGGGGCATCT
The DNA here is from genome assembly GCF_000442215.2 of Lipotes vexillifer. Classification (NCBI taxonomy): domain Eukaryota; kingdom Metazoa; phylum Chordata; class Mammalia; order Artiodactyla; family Lipotidae; genus Lipotes; species Lipotes vexillifer. The sequence continues at coordinate 159 of NW_006769257.1, forward strand.
AAGTGGTTAGCAACCTGTACAGGGGAATGAGAAGATACCATCAACCCCACAGATGATTTCTTGGGTCAGCTATGCCCCACCTCAACACCTTGGACTACGTGACCCCAAACAACTTAACACACATCCCCCACAAGATGACAGAGAACCACAGACTGACCAAGATTGATTGCCCACAGCCCTCGAAATTAGCTCGTACAAATGAATTTGTGATCTGAGAATTATGTTCAATAACAACGTAGACAGGAAAGTCCTAAGCCTTTATACTTAGTAAGAAACCTTAAATAGTGTCTACCATCTCATGGGGGACAAAAGGTTTTAAGAATTCCAGGAGATATTTCTAGGAGCCAACATACTACCAGGAGTCAAAAATAGCTTAGATTCTTACAGAAACCCCTACTAGATGGATTGCATTATCTGCATCAGATATAGTTTTTCCTCTGCTTGGCAAAAAGTCTTTTCCATGTACGTCAATATTTAAGTCTTATAAAACGACAGAAACATACCTAAAATTCGGAGGGGTTATTTTAAAGAGTGTCTTTGTGACACTGTTATTTTACTCTTCTCCGTTTTCTTATCTTCCATCCCAGGATAATACCAGGGTGTAATCAGCACTGCACTTAGAGAATAATATATCCCAATATTGAGTATAAAATCATATCAAGTTTTAAACATTTTTATTTTTAAGGGCAGTGATCCATAATAAGGCACATAGTTAAGTCTTACATAAAAGAATGTAGTCCATTTAATCCTTCCATTTTTAAAGGCTGTGGATTTTATTCATCACAAAATGCCATTGGTTTTTAGCTTTCCCTTCTGGGATGCAGTTTTCCTCTCTAATTTTTCAGCTAATTACTATCTTCTCCTCGCTGATTGGAGGGCTTAAAATACAGTTACTGCCTGGGCTCTCTGACATCCAGGTAGACATCTTGGGAACACTGATGGAACTGATAACAGGCCATTTTATAGGGCCTTAAAAGCTACTCAAGAAACGAACAAGGTCCATTAGACTTTCTGTCATGCATATGATGGGGAAAAATATACCACCATAAGATCCACTCAATTGTCCCGCTGTGACAGCAGTAGCTATTGTGTGTGAGAGGTTTGGGGAAGGTAGCTCCACCTTGGTATTTATGCTCTGCTGGCTAGTGGGAGTTTCGGTATGGCGTCCTAACAGAAGGGGCTTTGTGATAGGCTATCAGTGACAAACAAGAACGACAACGTGCAGCCCAGTGGTTTTGACAAGAAGGAGAAGCTCAACAAAAGGAGAATGACCTGCTTCAGTTTCCCATTTCAGTCTAACATTTACTTCCTCACACAAAGCTTAGCTTGCTGTGTTGGTGTCCAAATCACATTTGAACCTTGTACAGAGTGATGAGAGTCGAGCTGAGATATTTTAAGTGGATTTCTTTTCTTTGTACCCTGCTTTGAACTGCTTTTAAACCTACAGATGTTTGGCAGAGTTGTCCAAACTAAGAAACTGAGAAAGAGAAACATGGAAAAGTATGTTCCCAAATTAATGTTTTGTTTTTACACATATGGTGTGTGCTAAATATATCCTATAGCCCAGCCTTTGATGTATATATAATAATCTAATAAATAAGCTTCCTTTTTTTCTTATGAAAAAGACTGATTCTTCATCAAGATCTATCTATAAACTCACTTCAATAAATATTTATTGAGCACCTACTACTCAATATTATACTGCATCTTGATGGGAGAGACAGATGCAAGGTAACCAATACATGGAAACTGAGACATGTAGCCAAATAATTACAAGGTATGATATACCTTGTAATCAATGCCGCATTCCGTATCAAGGCATTTCCAAGCTTTTCCCATATTCATTAACTCAACAATTCTACCATCTCACCTTCTCACTTCTGACATGTCATCATCTGTTACCTGAGAAAGCCCAACATGAGAAAAGTCACTTCACCTGTCATCATATAGAAGTTATTAAAAAAAAAAAAAAGATAATGTGTCAGAAAAGCAGTGTAGGTGCCTGTTCAAATGGAACCAAATAGAACCTAAAACTAGAGCTAGTTCTCAGATTTAAAGTTAAAACTCAAATTCAGTGCTATACCAACATGTGAACATTCTCTTGTCTTACTCCTAATTTCTCCCATCACTTATTCCAACTTTTATTTCATTTTTATAGTCTCTTGAAAGGGAAAATAAAGAAAATGAGCAAGTTTTAGCCATACACTTTATGCCAAGCCCTGTGCTAGCATTTTAGATAATGTGTCTCATTTAATCCTCACCACACCCCTCTGAGGTCAGTAGTGTGATCTTCATACAGATGGGGACACTGAGACTCAGCAAGACCTCACAGCTAGATGGGATTCAAACACATGTCTGCCTGAATAGAATGTTCTCTATGCAGGACACTGATACTCTATCAGTCTGGCTCCTTCCATTGTGCATAGGACAGGAAAGGAATCAGGAAGGATGGTAGCTGCTTATGAATTACATCAAGTATTTCATACCTTTATTACTGACACATGTTCAAAAATTCCTTTCTTGGGCACTTCCCTGGTGGTGCAGTGGTTAAGACTCTGTGCTCCCAATGCAGGGGGCCCAGGTTCGATCCCTGGTCAGAGAACTAGATCTCACGTGCATGCTGCAACTGAGTTCGCGTGCCACAACTAAAGAGCCTGCGTGCTGCAACTAAGGAGCTCACCTGTCGCAGCTAAGACCTGGCACAACCAAATAAATAAATAAATATTTTAAAAAGTAATAATAATTCCTTTTTTAAAAAGCAGTCCTTAAAAAGTAGTCAATCTACTACCCTGCATCACTCCTTGCTTTCACTGCCAAATTTCATTTTTGAATAATTTAAAGACATTTTAAAGCACAGTTTTAGATTTAGAGCATAATTGAGCAGATAATACATAACACTCCATGTAGCAACTCCCTCCCCCAACCCAGTTTCCTCTATATTAACATCTTGCTTTAGTGTGGTTGAGTTGTAAGCTCAAGGGGTTTTAACAAATGAATAGTGACATGCATTCATTGCTACAGTACCATCTAGAATATCACTACCCTAAAATCTCCTGTGCTTCACCTACTCATCCCTTTCTCCCCTTCTTCCCCCTGAGCCCCTGGCAACCACAGACCTTTTTACTGTCTCTAGAATTTTGTCTTTTCCAACATGTCATATAGTTGGAATCATACCATATGTAGCCTTTTCAGACTTGTTTCTTCCACTAAGCAATATGCATTTAAGGTTCTGCCTTAGGGTCCTTAGGAGTCTTTTCAGGACTTGATAGCTCATTTTTTATTGCTCTAAATATCATTTTTTCAACACAAAATTTTAACACCTACAATATATCAGGACCCATGGTGAGTACTGAGGACACAGAGATGGATAGAACATAACCCCTACTCTCAAGGATCTTACTGCCTGGCATTAGGAGAAAGGTACTTAAACACAAAAAGTAATAACATTTTATAGGTATAATAATAGAACAAAAGAAGGGCAAAGTGGGGAGAATTCACATTTACTCCTGGTGTAGTCAGAAATGGCTCCCTACAGCATTCGGTGTTTGAACTGAGGAATCAGTGACAGCAGAGACAGAGCACCAGGAGACAAGGTGAAGAGTTTTAGCTGGGACAGCAGGACACGTTTTGAGAGGGGCAAGGAGCCCAGCCAGAGGCTGGTAGACCTGGATGTGAAAACGCTAACCTCTCAGATCCCATCTAGAGCCTGTATTCTCTCTCTCAGCTCCTTCGTGTCTCTCCTCAAATGTCACCTCACCAGAGGCCTACCCAGAACACCCTGGAGGAAAAAGAGCACCTCCCTCCCACCTTACACCCTTTTCTCCTTACCCTCCTTTTTCTCCATAGCAAGTCTCAGCTTTAATATATTACATATTTATTTGCATGTGTACGGTCTCCTCCTCTCACCAGAATGTGTGGCCCTAGGAGCAGGGATTTTAGCTTTGTTCATGACTGGCCCACAGCAGGCCTGTGACAAGCATTTACTGAGTGAATGAATACACAGTGCAGTTCTATCTGTGCCTGAGATGCTTCCTATAGGGAAAAATGCTATAAAAGAATGTATTAACTCTTACCGGTGAACAAGGGAACATTCTAACCCTAATTTACGTATTTCCAACAACAGCTATTAAATCCACAGTACTCTAATTCCCCAGATTCTTGTATTGTTTTATTTCTCTACATTATATTGGGAAGCAGAAAAAGGAATACCAAGAGCTTTCAAAAATGTCAGATAACTTTACTGACCTTTACTGTCATTTTAACAAAACTTTTTTCTAATACTAATTCCAGGCCTGCTCTAATAAGTACTCCTGCTACAAGAGTCTAGCATTTATTCAAAAAGAGGATGTGTTAAGTTAAAAACTTAAATAATTACTCTAAAGAACAGCTGAAGATTGGCACCAAGTATATATATATATATATACGTGTGTATATATGTGTAAATATATATATATATATATATATATTTTTTTTTTTCCGGTACGCAGGCCTCTCACTGTTGTGGCCTCTCCCGTTGCGGAGCACAGACTCTGAATGCGCAGGCTCAGCGGCCATGGCTCACGGGCCCAGTCGCTCCGCGGCATGTGGGATCCTCCCGG
>NW_006769259.1:0-588 GCF_000442215.2 Lipotes vexillifer
GGGCAAACACATCTTTAACTTCATTTGTATTATATAGTATTTTAAATTATGAATTGTTTTGTCCTTTCAAGTCAGTTCCTTTTAGCCACGTGGGTTTGTTCTCTATTTATTCCTTCCTCCTTCCCTCTCTTCCTTCTTCTCTCCTGTACTCCCTTTTTTATTAGTAAATTGGAAAGACGATTTCCTTATATATGCTAAACTAAGCAATAGCAAAACCCCAAAATATAACTAACATTTTATGACGACCATAACGAAAAAAAGTTATAGTGGAAAAATCTTAGGAAACTGGAAGGAATTTGGGGCTCTTTTCTGTCTCCAAGTAGATTTGGAATGTGAATTTCAGGTTCTCTTTTTTAATGCAGGGTTGCTAGTTGAGACTTTATTTTGTTTCCAGAAAAACAATCCGCTTACATATTCTTTTTAACAAGGTTTTCTTCACCTTTGGAAATTAGTAATGATTAAAAAGAATATTATATAGTTAAGTGATGTTTAATTTTTTTGCTCATGAGTTCACCGTACTTCAGGTTATAGCCCTGATCTGTTTAATCCTCCAACAATCCTGAGAGGGAGCAAAGGGGCAGATGTTCT
>NW_006769260.1:0-220 GCF_000442215.2 Lipotes vexillifer
CCTAACCCTACCCCTAACCCTAACCCTAACACTTTCCTGAAGCTTTACCCTAACCCGTGCCCACATCCTACCCCGTAGGCTAACACTAACCCGTGCCCTAAAACGTACACTAACACTAAACTCTTGTCGTACCCTAACCTGTACCCAAAACCGTCCGCGCTCCCGAACCCTAAACCTAACCCTAACCCTAAGCCTTACCCGAAGCCTTACCCTAACCCGT
>NW_006769262.1:0-217 GCF_000442215.2 Lipotes vexillifer
AGGATGCCCTTGGCCAAAAAGGTCGTATGCGTTTTTTCCTGAATATATTCAGGTAAAAACACACACGCCCTTTTTGGCCAACCAAGCAACCATGCAATGGAAATCTGTGCTACCATGAACTCTAACTTCCCCCAGGTCAAAAAGGCCATCTGATAAAAGTGTAAAATCCAGAAATGCAGGACAGGCCAGGGAGAACTGGGAGCATTGTTATGCTGAT
>NW_006769263.1:0-16891 GCF_000442215.2 Lipotes vexillifer
AAACCATGCCCTAATACTATCCCGTACAATAACACTAAACCGTACCATAACACGTAGGCTAACTCTAAAGAGTTGTCATATCTTAACCTGTACCCTAAACCATCCCCATTCCCTATCCCTAACCCTAACCCTAACCCTTAAAGAAAGCCTTACCCAAACCCAGGCTATAATCCTAACCCATACACTAACACTAACACATACCAAAACACGTATGCTAACCCTAAAATATTGTCGCACCATAAACTGTACACTAAACTGTCCCCTTTCCCTAACCCTAACACAAACCCTTAGCCTAACCCTAAATTTAACCCTTACCCGAAGCCTTACCCTGAACCGTTCCCTAATCCTAACCTGTAAACTAACACTAGCCCATACCCTGTCAAGTACGCTAACCCGAAACTGTTGTCGAACCCTAACGTGTACCCTAAACCGTCCCAGTTCTCTAACCCTAACCCTAACCATAACCATAACCCTAACACATACACGAAGCATTTCCCGAACCCGTGCCCTAATACTAACCCGTACACTAACACGAACCTGTTCCCTAACAGGTACACTAACCCTAAACCGTGGTCATACACTAAACTGTACCCTAATCCTTCCCAGATACCTAACCCTAACCCTAAACCTAACGCTTACCCGAAGCCTTGCACTGAACCGTGCCCTAATCCTAACCCGTACACTAACACTAAACCGTGCGCTAACACATACACTAATCCTAAAACGGTGTCCTACACTAACCTGTACCCTAAACTGTCCCCGTTCCCTATCCCTAACCCTAAACCTAACCCTTACCCGAAGCCTAAACCTAACACGTGACCTAATCCTAAGCCATACACTAAAACTAACCCGTGGCCTAACAGGTATGCTAACCCTAAAAGGTTGTCGTACCGTAAACTGTAACTTAAACAGTCCCTGTTCCCTAATCCTAACCGTTAACCTAACCCTAATCCTAACCCTTACCTGAAGCCTTAACCTAACCCGTGCCCTAATCCTAACCCGTACACAAACACTAATCTATGCCCGAACATGTACACTAAACCTAAACCGTTGTCGTACCCTAAACTGTACTCTAAACCATCCCCGTCCTGTAACCCTAACCCTAACACTAAATGTAAACCTAAACCTTACCCGAAGCCTTACCTTCACCCATGACCTAATCCTAACCAGTACATGAACACTAACCCGTGCCCTAACACATACGCTAACACTGAACCGTTGTGCTACCCTAAACTCTAATATAAATCGTCCCCATTCCCTAACCCTAAACCTAACCCTAACACTAAACCTTACCCGAAGCCTTACCCTAACCCGTGCCCTAATCCTAACCCGTACGCTATCACTAACACGTTCCCTAACACATACGCTAACACTGAACCGTTGTGCTACCCTAAACTCTAATATAAATCGTCCCCATTCCCTAACCCTAACCCTAATCCTAACCCTTACCCGAAGCCTTACCCTAACCCGTGCCCTAATCCTAACCCGTACGCTATCACTAACACGTTCCCTAACACATACGCTAACACTGAACCGTTGTGCTACCCTAAACTCTAATATAAATCGTCCCCATTCCCTAACCCTAACCCTAATCCTAACCCTTACCCGAAGCCTTACCCTAACCCGTGCCCTAATCCTAACCCGTACGCTATCACTAACACGTTCCCTAACACATACGCTAACACTGAACCGTTGTGCTACCCTAAACTCTAATATAAATCGTCCCCATTCCCTAACCCTAACCCTAATCCTAACCCTTACCCGAAGCCTTACCCTAACCCGTGCCCTAATCCTAACCCGTACGCTATCACTAACACGTTCCCTAACACATACGCTAACACTGAACCGTTGTGCTACCCTAAACTCTAATATAAATCGTCCCCATTCCCTAACCCTAACCCTAATCCTAACCCTTACCCGAAGCCTTACCCTAACCCGTGCCCTAATCCTAACCCGTACGCTATCACTAACACGTTCCCTAACACATACGCTAACACTGAACCGTTGTGCTACCCTAAACTCTAATATAAATCGTCCCCATTCCCTAACCCTAACCCTAATCCTAACCCTTACCCGAAGCCTTACCCTAACCCGTGCCCTAATCCTAACCCGTACGCTATCACTAACACGTTCCCTAACACATACGCTAACACTGAACCGTTGTGCTACCCTAAACTCTAATATAAATCGTCCCCATTCCCTAACCCTAACCCTAATCCTAACCCTTACCCGAAGCCTTACCCTAACCCGTGCCCTAATCCTAACCCGTACGCTATCACTAACACGTTCCCTAACACATACGCTAACACTGAACCGTTGTGCTACCCTAAACTCTAATATAAATCGTCCCCATTCCCTAACCCTAACCCTAATCCTAACCCTTACCCGAAGCCTTACCCTAACCCGTGCCCTAATCCTAACCCGTACGCTATCACTAACACGTTCCCTAACACATACGCTAACACTGAACCGTTGTGCTACCCTAAACTCTAATATAAATCGTCCCCATTCCCTAACCCTAACCCTAATCCTAACCCTTACCCGAAGCCTTACCCTAACCCGTGCCCTAATCCTAACCCGTACGCTATCACTAACACGTTCCCTAACACATACGCTAACACTGAACCGTTGTGCTACCCTAAACTCTAATATAAATCGTCCCCATTCCCTAACCCTAACCCTAATCCTAACCCTTACCCGAAGCCTTACCCTAACCCGTGCCCTAATCCTAACCCGTACGCTATCACTAACACGTTCCCTAACACATACGCTAACACTGAACCGTTGTGCTACCCTAAACTCTAATATAAATCGTCCCCATTCCCTAACCCTAACCCTAATCCTAACCCTTACCCGAAGCCTTACCCTAACCCCTCCCCTAATCCTTATCTGTACGCTAACTCTAACCCATGCCCTAACACGTACACTAACCCTAAACCATTGTCGTACCCTAACCTGTACCGTAAACCATCCCCATTCCCCGAACCTAACGCTAACCCTAACTCTCACCCTTACTCTAACCCCTGCCCTAATCCTAACCGGTATGCTAATACTAAACCGTGCCCTGACACGTATGCTAACCCTAAGCTTTTGTCGTATCCTAACCTGTACCTTAAACCGTCCCCGTTCCCTAACCCTAACCCTAACCCTAACCGAAATCCTAACCCTTCCCCAAAGACTTACCATAACATGTGCCCTAATCCTAACCCGTAAACAAACACTAACCCGTGCCCTACCACGTTCGCTACCCCTAATTCGTTGTCGTACCCTAACCTGTACCAAAACCGTCTCCGATCCCTAAAACTAACCCAAAACCTAACCCTAACCCTAACACTTACGCGAAGCCTTACCCTAACCCGTGCCCCAATCCTAACCCGTACACTAACACTGACCCGTGCCCTAATATATACGCTTATCCTAAACCGTTGTCGTAAACTAAACTGTATCCTAAACCATCCCCATTCCCTAACCCTAACCCTAATCCTAACCCTAACACTTACCCAAAGCCTTACCTTAAAGCGTGCCCTAAACCTAATCCGTACACTAACATTAACCTGTGCCTTAACACGTAAGTTAATCGTAAATCGTTGTTCTACCCTAAGCTGTACCCTAAACCATCCCCGTTTGCTAACCCTAACCCTAACCCTAAACCTACCTGTATCCTAAACCGTCCCCATTCCCTAACCCTAACCCTAATCCTAAATTTTTGCCGTATACTAACCTGTACCCTAAACCATCCCCATTCCCTAGCCCTAACCCTAATCCTAAACCTAACCTTGACCTGAAGCCTTACCCTAACCCGTGCCTTAATCCTAACCTGTACGCTAACACTAAGCCTTGCCTAATTCATACGCTAACCCTCAACCATTGTCGTACCCTAAACTTTACCATAAACCGTCCCCGTTCCCTAACCCTAGCCCTAACCTTAACACTCACCCGAAGCCTTACCCTAACCCGTGCCCTAATCCTAACCCATACGTTAACACTAACACGTTCCCTAACACATATGCTAAGCATAAGCCATTGTCGTATCCTAACATGTACCCTAAACTGTCCCCCTTCCCTAACCCTAACCCTAACCCTAACACTAATCCTAACCCTTACCTGCAGTTTTACCCTAACCCTTACCTGCAGTTTTACCCTAACCCGTGCCATAAACCTAACCCGGACGCTAAGACTAACACGTGCCCTAACACGTATGATAAATCTAAACCGTTGTTGTAACCTAACCTTTACCTTAAACCATCCCCGTTCCCTAACCCTAACCCTAAACTTAACACTTACCCAAAGCCTTACGCTCACCTGTGCACTAATCCTAACCCGTACGCTACCACTAACACATGCCCTAACACATACGCTAACCCTAAACCATCGTCGTATCCTAACATGTACCGTAAACTGTCCCCATTCCCTAACCCTAACCGTAACCCTAACCCTAATCCTAAACCTTACCCGCAGTATTGCCCTAACACGTGACCTAATCCTAACCTGTACGCCAACCTTAACCCATGAACTAACATGTACGCTAACCCTAAACTGTTGTCATACCATAACATGTACCCTAAACCATCCCCATTCCCTCACCCTCACCCTAATCCTAACCATTTCCCGAAGCCTTACCCTAACCCGTGCCCTAAACATAAACCATACATTAACACTAACATGTACCCTACCAGTTACGCTAAACCTAAACCATTGTCATACACTAACCTCTTCCCTAAACTGTCCCCGTTCCCTAACCATAACGCTAACCCTAACCCTAATCCTAAGCCTTAAACGAAGCCTTACCCTAACTCGTGCCCTAATCCTAACCCCTATGCTAACACTAACCCGTGCCCTAACACGTACGCTAACACTGAACCGTTGTCGTACCCTAACCAGTACCCTAAACCATCCCCGTTCCCTAACCCTAATCCTAAGCCTTAAACGAAGCCTTACCCTACCTCGTGCCCTAATCCTACCCCCTATGCTAACACTACCCCGTGCCCTAACACGTACGCTAACACTGAACCGTTGTCGTACCCTAACCAGTACCCTAAACCATCCCCGTTCCCTAACCCTAATCCTAAACTTAACACTAACACTTACCCGAAGATTTACCCTAACCCATGCCCTAAACCTAGGCCGTACGCTAACACCAACCTGTGCCCTAACACATACACTAAACCTAAACCATTGTCGTACCCTAAACTGTGCCCTAATCCTAAACCGTAAGCTAACACTAACCTGTGCCGTAACATGTACGCTAACTCTAAACCGTTGTCGTACCATAACGTGTATCCTAAACCGTACCCATTCCCTAACCCTAACCCTAACCGTAACGCTAACACTAACCCTTACCCAAAGCTTTACCCTAAGCCGTGCCCTAATCCTAACCCATACACTAACACTAACCCGTGCCCTAAAACATACGCTAACCCTCTACCGTTGTACATAAACCTGTACCCTAAACCGTCCACTATCCCTAACCCTAACGCTAACCCTAACCCTTACCTGAACTCTTACCCTAACCCATACCCTAACCCTAACTCGTACGCTAACACTAACCCATGTCCTAACATGTGCGCTTACCCTAAACTGTTGTCGTACCCTAACCTGTACGCTAAACCGTCCCCTTTCCCTAACCCTAACACTAACAGTAACTCTTACCTGAAGACTTACGCAAACCCGTGTCCTACTCCTAACCCGTACGCTAACAGTAACATGTACCCTAACACGTACGCTAACCCTAAACCGTTGTCGTACACGAACCTGTAACCTAAACAGTCTCCGGTCCCTAACACTAACCCTAACCCTAATCCTAACCCTTACCTGAAGCCTTACCCTAAACTGTGCCCTTATCCTAACCCGTAAGCTCACTCTAACCGGTGCCCTAACACGTACGCTAACACTAAACCGTTGTCGTACACTAACCTGTACCATAACCCGTCCCCGTGCCCTAAGTCTAAACATAACCCGATCCCTAACCCTAACACCAGAAGCCTTACCCTAACCCCTGCCCTAATCCTAAACTGTACGCTAAAACTAACCCATGCCCTAACACGTATGCTAAGCCTGAACCGTTGTCGTACAATAACCTGTACCCTAAACCATCCCTGTTCCCTAACACTAACCCTAACCCTATCCCTAACCCTAAAAATAACTCTTACCCGAAGCCTTACCTAAAACCGTGCCCTAATCCTAACCCATACGCTAACACTAACCCATGCCCTAACACGTACGCTAACCCTAAACCGTTGTCATACCTTGACCTGTAATGTAAACTATCCCCGTTCCATTACCCTAACCCTAACCCTAACCCTAACCTTTACTCAAAGCCTTACCCTGACCGGTGCCCTAATCCTAACCCGTATGCTAACACTAACCCATGCTCTAACACGTACGCTAACCCTAAACCGTTGTCGTAAGCTAACCTGTACGCTAAAGCGTCCGCGTTCCCTAACCCTAACCCTAACCCTAAACCAAACCCTTACCCGAAGCATTGCCCCAACCCGAGCCCTAATCCTAACCTGTACGCTAACACTAACCCGTTCCCTAACATGTACACTAACTCTAAATTGTTGTCGTACCCTAACCTGTACCCTAAACCGTCCCCGTTCCCTAACCCTAACCCTAACCCTTATCGTTAGCCTTACCCTAAACCGTCCCCGTTCCCTAACCCTAACCCTAACCCTAACCCTAACTTTACCCGAAGCCTTATCCTAACCCGTGCGCTAATCCTAAACCATAAGCTAACACTAACTCGGGCCCTAACACGTATACTAACCCTAAACCATTGTCGTACCCTAACCTGTACCCAAAACCATCCCCGTTCCCTAACCCTAACCCTAACCGTACTCCTAACACTTACCCAAAGCCTTAACCTAACCCGTTCCCTAATCCTAACGCCTACGCTAACACTAACCCATGTCCTAAGACATAGGCTAACTCTAAAGTGTTGTCGAAACATAAACAGTAACCTAAACCGAACCCGTTCCCTAACCCTAACCCTAACCCTAATGCTAACACTAACACTTACCCGAAAGCTTACCCAAGCCCGCGTCCTAATCCTAACCTGTACGCTAACAGTAACCTGTTCCCTAACACGTATGCTAACCCTAAACAGTTGACGTACCCTAACCTGTACCCTAAAACATCCCCGTGCCCTAACGCTAACCCGAAGCCTTACCTAACCCGTTCCCTAATCCTAACCTGTACGATAACACTAACCTGTGCCCTAACACGAATGCTAACCCTAAACTGTTGTCGTACCCCAATCTGTGCCCTACACCGTCCGTGTTCCCTAACCCTAACCTTAAACCTAACCTTAACCCAACCCTTACTGAAGCCTTACCCCAAACCGAGGGCTAATCCTAACCCGTATGCTAACACTAACCCGTGCCCTAACACTTATGCTAACCCGAAACCTTTGTCGTACCATAAACTTTACCTTAAACCATCCCCATTCGCTAACCCTAACCCTAACCCTAACACTTATCCGAAGCCTTACCCTAAACCGTGCCCTAATCCTAACACGTACGATAACAGTAATCCATGCCCTAACACGTACAGTCACCCTAAACCGTTGTCATACCGTAAGCTGTTCACTACACCATCCCCATTTGCTAATGCTAATCTTAACCATTACCCTAAACCTAACACTTAGCTGAAGCTTTACACTATCCAGAGCCCTAAACCTAAACCATACGATAACACTAACACATGCCCTAACACGTACGCTAACCCTAACCGTTGTCGTTCCCTAAACTGTACCCTAAATCGTCCCTGTTACCTAACCCTAACCCTAACCCGAACACTAACCCTTAGCCGAAGCCTTACCCTTACCCTTGCCCTAATCCTAACCCGTACACTAACACTAACCCATGCCATAACAGGTACGCTAAACCTAACCGTTGTCATTCCCTAAACTGTACCCTAAATTGTCCCCGTTACCTAACCCTAACCCTAAGCCTAACACTAACCCTTACCCGAAGCCTTACCCTTACCCGTGCCCTAATCCTAATGCGTACGCTAACACTAACCCATGCCCTAACATGTATGCTAACCCTAAACCATTGTCATACACTAACCTGTACCCTAAACCATCCCCATTCCCTAACCCTAATCCTAAACGTAACCCTAAACCTAACGCTTACCCGAAGCCTTACCCTAACCCATGGCCTAATCCTAAACCGTACGCTAACATTAACACGTGCCCTAACACGTATGCTAACACTAAACCGCTGTCGTACCCTAACCTGTACACAAAACCATCCCGGTTCCCTTACCCTAACCCTAACCCTCACCCTAACCCTTACCCGAAGCCTTACCCTTACCCGAGCCCTAATCCTAATGCGTACACTAACACTAACCCTTACCCTAACATGTATGCTAAACCTAAATCGATGTCATAACCTAACCTGTATCCTAAACCATCCCCGTTCCCTGACAGTAACCCCTACCTGAAGCTTTACACTAAACTGTGCCCTAATCCTAAACCATACGCTAACACTAACACATGCCCTAACACGTACGTTAACTCTAAACTATTGTCCTACCCTAAACTGTACCATAAACCATCCCCGTTCCCTAAACCTAACCCTAACACTAACGCTAACACTAATCCTTACCCTAACACGTGCATTAACCCTATCTCTTATGCTAACACTACCCTGTGCCCTAACACGTACGCTAACCCTAAACCGTTGTCTTACCTTAACCTGTTTCCTAAACCATCCCCGTTACTTAACCCTAACCCTAAACCTAACACTAACCCTTACCGAAGCCTTACCCTTTCCCGTGCCCCAATCCTAACCCATACGCTAACACTAGGCCATACCCTAACACGTATGATAACCCTAAACCGTTCTCGTAACCTAACCTGTAGCCTAAACCGTCCGTGTTCCCTAACCCTAAACCTAACCCTGACCCGAAGCCTTACCCTAACCTGTGCCTAATCCTAAACCGTACGCTAACACTAAACCATGCCCTAACACGTACACTACCTTTAAACCGGTGTCGTAACGTAACCTGTACAGTACACCGTCCCCATTCCCTAAATCTAACACTTACCCTAACACTGAACGTAACGCTTACCCGAAGCCTTACCCTAACCCGTGCCCTAATCCTAATCCATACACTAACTGTAACCATACCCTAACACGTTCTCTAACCCTAAACCATTCTCGTACCTAAACTGTATGCTAAACCGCCCCCATTCCTTAACCCTAGCCATAACCCTAACCCTAACCCTAACCGTAAACCTTACCCGAAGTCTTACCCTAACCAGTGCCCTAATCCTAACTCGTACACTAACACTAACACATGCTCTAACACGTACGCTAACCGAAACCGTTGTCGTACCCTAACCTGTACCCTAAACAGTCCCCGTTCCCTAACCCTACCCTAACCTTAACCCTAACCCTAACCCTAACCTTAACCGAAGCCTTACCCTAACCCGTGCCCTAAAACTAACCTGTACACTAACACTAACCCATGCCCTAACACATAAGCTAACACTAAACCGTGGTCATACCCTTACCTGTACCCTAAACTGACTCCGTTCCCTAACCCTAACCATAACCAAAACCCTTACCCGAAGCCTTACACTAACCCGTGCCCTTATCCTAACCCATACGCTAACACTTATCCGTGAGCTAATATGTATGCTAAACCTAAACCATTGTCATACCCTAACCTGTACAGGAAACTGACCCTATTCCCTAACACTACCTCTAACCCTAACCCTAAACTTTAAGCGAAAGCTTACCGTAACACATGCCCTAATCCTAACCCATACACTTACACTAACCGCTGTCCTAACATGTACGCTAACCCTAAACCGTTCTGGTAAAGTAACCGGACTCTGAAACATGCCCGTACCCTAACCCTAACCCTATCCCTAACCCTAATCCTAATCCTTCTCGGAAGACTTAACCTAACACGTGCCACAATCCTAACCCGTACAGTAACACTAACCCATGCCCTAACACACTAACCCAAAAACGTAGTCATAAACTAAACTGTACGGTAAACCGTCCCTGTTCCCGAACCCTAAACCTTACCCTGACCCTTACCCGAAGCCTTGCTCTACCCCATGTCCTAAACCTAAACTATTCACTAACACTAATCCTTGCCCTAATATGTACAGTAATGCTAAACTGTTTACGTTGCTAACCTGTACCGTCAACCGTCCCCGTTCCCTTACCCTACTCCTAAACCTAACCCTAACACTTACCTGAAGCCTTACCCTACCCCGTTCCGTAACCCATACCCGTACACTAACACTAACCTGTGCCCTAAAACGTACGCTAACCCTGAACCATTGTTGTACACAAATCTGTACCCTAAACCATCCCCATTCCCTAACCCTAACCCTAAACCTAACCCTTACCCGAAGTCTTACCCTAACCCATGGCGTAACCCTAACACATACGCTAACACTAACCCATGCACTAACACGTACGCTAACCCTAAACCGTTGTTGTACACTAACCTGTACCCTAAACCGTCCCCTTTCCCTAACCCTAACCCTAACCCTAACTCTAACCACAACCCTTAACCGTAGCCTTACTGAAACCCGCGTCCTAATCCTAACCCATACGTTAACAGTAATCCGTGCCCTGACACATACGCTAACCCTGAACCATTGTTGTACACAAATCTGTACCCTAAACCATCCCCATTCCCTATCCCTAAACCTCACCATTACCCGAAGCCTTACCCTAACCCGTGTCCTAATCCTAACGTGTACGCTAACACTAACCCGTGCCCTAACACATACGCTAACCCTGAACCATTGTTGTACACAAATCTGTACCCTAAACCATCCCCATTCCCTATCCCTAAACCTCACCATTACCCGAAGCCTTACCCTAACCCGTGTCCTAATCCTAACGTGTACGCTAACACTAACCCATGCCCTAACACGTTCACTAACTCTAAACCGTTGTCGTACCATAACCTGTAGCCTAAACCATACCTGTTCCCTAACCCTAACCCTAACCCTAACGCTAACACTAACACTTACCCAAAGCCTTACACTAACCCGAGCGCTAATCCTAACCCGTACGCTAACACTAACCCGTGCCCTAACACGTAGGCTAACCCTGTACCATTGTCGTATACAAACCTCTACCCTAAACCGTTCCCGTTCCCTAAACCTAACCCTAACACTAACGCTAACACTAACGCTTACCCTAACATGTGCATTAACCCTATCTCTTACGCTAACACTAACCCTTGCCCTAACACGAATGCTAACCCTAAACCGTTATCATTCCCTAACCGGTACCTTAAACCATCCCCGTTCCCTAAACCTAACCCTAACCCAAAGCCGTACCCTACCCCGTGCCCTAATCCTAACCCGTACGCTAACACTAACATGTGTCCTAACACGTATGTGAACCCTAAGCGTTGTCGTTTGCTAAACTGTACCCTAAACCGTTCCCGTTACCTAACCTAACCCTAACACTAACACTAACACTAACCCTTGCCCGAAGCCTTATCCTAACCCATGCCCTAATTCTAGCCCATAAGCTAACACTAACCCATGCCCTAACATGTACGTTAGCCCTAAAGACTTGTCGTACCCTAATCTGTACCCTAAATCCTCCCTGTTCCCTAACCCTAACCCTAAACCTAACCTTAACCCTAACCATTACCCGAAGCCTTACCCTAAACTGTGCCTTAATCTTAACCCGCATGCTAACACTAACCCATGCCCTAACACGAATGCTAACCCTAAACCGTTGTCATACCCTAACCTGTACCTTAAACCACCCCCGTTCCCTAACCCTAAACCTAAACCGAAGCCTTACCCTACCACGTGCCCTAATCCTAAACTGTACGCTAACACTAAACGTGTCCTAACACGTACGCTAACCCTGTACCGTTGTCGCACACAAACTTGTACCTTAAAACGTCCACATTCCCTAACCCTAACCCTTACCCGAAGCCTTACCCTAACCGGTGCCCTAATCCTCACCCATACACTAACACTAACCCGTGCCCTAACACGTACACTAACCCTGAACCGTTGTCGTAACCTAACCTGTACCCTAAACCCTCCGTTTTCCCTAACCCTAACCCTAATCTTAACCTTAACCCAACCCTTACCGACAGCCTTACCCTAACCTGAGACCTAATCGTAACCCGTACGCTAACACTAACACATGCCCTATCATGTACGCTAACCTGAAACGGTTGTCATACCTTAACCTGTACCGTAAACTGTCCCCGTTACATAACCCTAACCCTAACACTAACCCTAACCTTTACTCGAAGCCTTACCCTGACCCGTGCCCTAATCCTAACCCGTACGCTAACACTAACCCATGCCCTAATACGTACGCTAATCCTAAACTGCAGTCGTAAGCTAACCTGTACCCTAAACCGTCCGCGTTCCCTAACACTAACCCTAACCCAAACCCGAAGCGTTAACCCAACCCGAGCCCTAATCCTAACCTGTACACTAACACTAACCCATTCCATAACATGTACGCTAACCCTAAATCGTTGTCGTACCCTAACCTGTAACCTAAATCGTCCCCGTTCCCTAACCCTAACCCTAACATTTACCCGAAGCCTTATCCTAACCCGTGCACTAATCCTAAACCATACGCTAACACTAACCCGGGCCCTAACATGTATGCTAACCCTAAACCATTGTCGTACCCTAACCTGTACCCAAAACCATCCCCGTTCCCTAACCCTAACCCTAATCCTAACACTTACCCAAAGCCTTAACCTAACCCGTTCCCTAATCCTAACGCCTACGCTAATACTAACCCATGTCCTAACACGTACGTTAACTCTAAAGCGTTGTCGAAACATAACCAGTAGCCTAAACTGAACCCGCTCCCTAACGCTAACCCTAACCCGAATGCTAACACTAACACCCAGAAGCTTACCCAAACCCGCGTCCTAATCCTAACCCGTACGCTAACAGTAACCTGTGCCCTAACACGTATGCTAACCCTAAACCGTTGACTTACCGTAACCTGTACCCTAAAACATCTCCGTTCCCAAATGCTAACCCGAAGCCTTACCTAACCCGTTCCCTAATCCTAACCCATACGATAACACTAATACGTGCCCTAACACGTATGCTAACCCTAAACCGTTGTCGTACCCTGAACTGTACCCTAAACCATGCCCGTTACCTAACCCTAACCCTAACCCTAACCCTTACCCGAAGCCTTACCCTAAACCGTGCCCTAATCATAACCCATACGCTAACACTAACCTGTGCCCTAACACGAACGCTAACCTTAAACTGTTGTCGTACCCCATTCTGTGCCCTACACCGTCCATGTTCCTAACCCTAACCTTAACCCAACCCTTAGCTGAAGCCTTACCCTAAACCGAGGCCTAATCCTAACCCGTATGCTAAAACTAACCCGTGCCCTAACACTTATGCTAACCCGACACCTATATCGTACCGTAAACTTTACCCTAAACCATCCCCGTTCCCTAACCATAACCCTAACCCTAACCCTTATCCGAAGCCTTACCCTAAACCGTGTCCTAATCCTAACCCGTACGATAACAAACCCATGCCCTAACACGTACAGTAACCCTAAACCATTGTCGTACCGTAAGCTGTTCACTACACCATCCCCATTTCCTAATGCTAATCCTAACCGTAACCCTAACCCTAACCCTTAACCGAAGCCTTACACTAACCAGTGCCCTAAACCTAAACCATACGATAACACTAACCCATGCCCTAATAAGTACGCTAACCCTGACCTGTTGTCTTAACCTAACCTGTACCCAAAACCGTCCCCGTTCCCTAACCCTAACCCTAACACTTACCCTAACCCTTACCCAAAGCGTTACCCTTACCCTTACCCGAAGCCTTACCCTACTCCGTGCCCTAAACCTAACCCGTACGCTAACCCTAATCTGTGCCTTAACACATAAGGTAACCCTAAACCGTTGTTGTACCCTAACCTGTAGCCTAAACCATCTCTGTTCCCTAACCCTAATCCTAACCCTAACCCTAACGCTTACCCGAAGCCTTACACTAACCCGTGCCCTAATCCTAAACTGTATGCTAACACTCTCCCGTGCCCTAACACTTATGCTAACCGTAAATCGTAGTCGTACCATAACCTGTACGCAAAACAGCCCCTGTTCCCTAACCCTAACCCTAACCCTCACCCTAATCCTTACCCGAAGCCTTACCCTTACCTGTGCCCTAATCCTAATGGGCACACGAACACTAACCCATGCCCTAAAATGTATGCTAAACGTAAACCACTGTCATAACATAACCTGTATCCTAAAACATCCCTGTTCCCTAACGCTAACCCTAACCCTTACCCGAAGCCTTACACTAAACTGAGCCCTAAACCTAAACCGTACACTAACACTAACACATGCCCAAACACGTACGCTACACCTAAACCATTGTCCTACACTAACATGTACCCTAAACCATCCCCATTCCCTAACCCTAACCCTAACACTAACGCTAACACTAACCCTTACCCAAGGTCTTACCCTAAACTGTGCCTTAACCCTAACCCGTACGCTAACACTAACCCGTGCCCTAACACGTACGCTAACCCTAAACCGTGGTCGTACCCTAACCTCTACCTTAAACCATCCCCATTCCCTAAACTTAACCCTTACCCGAAACCTTACCCTATCCCGTGCCCTAATCCTAACCCGTACACTAACACTAACCCGTGCCCTAACATGTACGCTACCCCTAACCGTTGTCGTTCCCTAAACTGTACCCTAAATTGTCCCCGTTACCTAACCCTAACCCTAACACTAACCCTTACCCGAAGCCATACCCTTACCCGTGCCCTAATCCTAATGTGTACGCTAACACTAACCCATGCCCTAACATGTACGCTAACCCTAAACCATTGTCATACACTAACCTGTACCCTAAACCATCCCCATTCCCTAACCCTAATCCTAAACCTAACCCTAACCCTAACGCTTACCCGAAGCCTTACCCTAAACCATGCCACAATCCTAAACCGTACGCTAACAGTAACCTGTGCCCTAACACGTATGCTAACACTAAACCGCTGTCGTACCCTAACCTGTACCCAAAACCGTCCCCGTTCCCTAACCCTAACCCTAAACCTCACCCTAACGCTTACCCGAAGCCTTACCCTTACCTGAGCCCTAATCCTAATGCGTATGCTAACACTAACCCATGCTCTAACATGTATGCTAAACCTAAATCGTTGGCATAACCTAACCTGTATCCTGAACCATCCCCGTTTCCTGACCCTAACCCTAACCCTTACCCAAAACCTTACACTAAACTGTGCCCTAATCCTAAACCGTACGCTAACACTAACACATGCCCTAACATGTACGTTAACTCTAAACCATTGTCCTACCCTAAACTGTACCATAAACCATCCCCGTTCCCTAAACCCAACCCTAACACTAACGGTAACACTAACCCTTACTCTAACACGTGCCCTAACCCTATCTCTTACGCTAACGCTAACCCTTGCCGTAACACGTATGCTAACCCTAAACCATTGTCATACCCTAACCTGTACCTTAAACCATCCCTGTTCCCTAATCCTAACCCTAACCCGAAGCCTTACCCTACCCCGTGCCCTAATCCTAACCCGTATGCTAACACTAACACGTGCCCTAACATGTATGCTAACCCTAACCGTTGTCGTTCCCTAAACTGTACCCTAAACCGTTCCCTAAACTGTACCCTAAACCGTTCCCATTACCTAACCCCAACCCTAACCCTAACCCTAACACTAACCCTTACCAGAAGCCTTATCCTAACCCGTGCCCTAATCCCAACCCGTAAGCTAACACCAACACATGCCCTAACACGTACGCTAGCCCTAAACCTTTGTCGTACCCTAATCTGTACCCTAAACCCTCCCCTTTCCCTAACCCTAACCCTAACCCGAAGCCTTACCCTACCCCGTGCCCTAATCCTAACCCGTACGCTAACACTAACACGTGTCCTAACACGTACGCTAACCCTGTACTGTTGTCGTACACAAACTTGTACCTTAAACTGTCCCCATTCCCTAACCCTAATGCTAACCCTAACGCTTACCCGAAGCCTTACCCTAACCCGTGCCCTAATCCTCACCCATACACTAACACTAACCCGTGCCCTAACACGTACACTAACCCTTAACCGTTGTCATACCCTAACCTGTACCGTAAACCGTCCGTGTTCCCTAACCCAAACCCTAATCTTAATCTTAACCCAACCCTTACCCGAAGCCTTACCCGAACCCGAGACCTAATCGTAACCCGTACACTAACACTAACCATGCCCTAACACGTACAGTAACCCTAAACCGTTGTCGTACCCTAAGCTGTTCACTACACCATCCCCGTTTCCTAACACTAATCCTGACCGTAACTCTAAGCCTAACCCTTACCCGAAGCCTTACACTAACCAGTGCCCTAATCCTAAACCATACACTAACACTAACCCATGCCCTAACACGTACACTAAACCTAAACCTTTGTCGTACCCTAAACTGTACCCTAAACCGTACCCGTTCCCTAACACTAACCCTAACCCTAATCCTAACCCTTAGCCAAAGCCTTACCCTAAACTGTGCCCTAATCCTAACCCGTAAGCTAACACTAACCCGTGCCCTAACACGTATGCTAACCTTGAACAATTGTTTTACCCTAACCTGTAGCCTAAACCGTCCCCGTTCCCTAACCCTAATCCTAACCTTAACCCTAACTCTGATCCTAACACTAACCCTAAACCTAACACTTACCAAAAGCCTTACCCTAACCCGTGCCCTAATCCTAAACCATACGCTAACACTAACCCGTGCCCTAACACGTACGCTAACCGTAAACCGTTGTCATACCCTAACCTGTACCCAAAACCGTCCCCGTTCCCTAACCTTAACCCTAACCCTAACACTTAGCC
>NW_006769263.1:16991-24558 GCF_000442215.2 Lipotes vexillifer
TCCCTACACTGTACCCTAAACCGTCCCTGTGACCTAACCCTAACACTAACCCTTGCCCGAAGCCTTACCCTAACCCGTGCCCTTATCCTAATGTGTACGCTAACACTTACCCATGCCCTAACAGGTATGCTAAACCTAAACCGTTGTCATAACCTATCCTGTATCCTAAATCATCTTAGTTCCCTAAGTCTACCACTAACCCTTACCTGAAACCTTACCCTACCCCATGCCCTAACCCTGACCCGTACACTAACACTAACACGTGCCCTATTACGTATGCCAACCCTAACCGTTGGCGTTCCCTATACTGTACCCTAAATCATCCCCGTTAGCTAACACTAACCCTTACCCAAAGACTTATCCTAACCCGTGCCCTAATCCTAACCCGTACGCTAACACTAACCCGTGCCCTAACACGTACACTAAACCTGAACCGTTGTCATACACAAACCTGTACCCTAAACCGTCCCTGTTCCATAACCTTAACCCTAACCCTAACCGTAACCCTTACCCGAAACCTTACCCAAACCCGTGTCCTAATCCTAACCCGTACGCTAACAGTAACCTGTGCCCTAACACGTATGCTAACCCTAAACTGTTGACGTGCACTAACCTGTACCCTAAAACATACCCGTTCCCTAACTCTAACCCAAAGCCTTGCCTAACCCGTTCCCTAATCCTACCCCATACGATAACACTACTACGTGCCCTAACACGTATACTAAACCTATAGCATTGTCATACGCTGAAATTTACCCTAATCTGTGCCCGTTACCTAACCCTAACCCTAACCCAAACCCTTACCCAAAGCCTTACCCTAAACCGTGCCCTAATCCTAACCCGTACGCTAAGACTAAACCGTGCCCTAACACGTACGCTAATCCTAAACCGTTGTCGTACCCTAACCTGTACCTTACACCATCCCCGTTCCCTAACACTAACCCTAACCCTAAACCTTACCCGAATCCTGACCCTAAAACGTGCACTAATCCTAACCGGTACGCTAACACTAACCCGTGCCCCAACACATACGCTAACACTGAACCATTGTCGGACACAAACCTGTACCCTAAACCGTCCCCATTCCCTAATCCTAACCCTAACCATTACCCGAAGCCTTACCCTAACCCGTACCCTAATCCTAACGTGTACGCTAACACTAACCCATGTCCTAACACGTTCACTAACTCTAAACCATTGTCGTACCATAAGCTGTAGCCCAAACCATACCCGTTCCCTAAACCTAACCCTAACGCTAACACTAACCCTTACCCAAAGCCTTACCCTAACCCAGGCCCTAATCCTAACCAGTACACCAACACTAAACCATGCCCTAACACGAATGCTAACCCTAAACTGGTCATACCCTAACCTGTACCTTAAACGATCCCCGTTCCCTAACCCTAACCCTAACCCGAAACCTTACCCTACCCCGTGCCCTAATCCTAACCCGTACGCTAACAATAACATGTGTCCTAACACGTACGCTAACCCTGTACCATTGTCGTACACAAACTTGTACCTTAAACTGTCCCCATTCCCTAACCCTAACCCTTACACGAAGCCTTACCCTAACCCGTTCCCTAATCCTCACCCATACACTCACACTAACCCGTTCCCTAACACGTACACTAACCCTGAACCGTTGTCGTACCCTAATCTGTACCCTAAACCGTCCATGTTCCCTAACCCTAACCCTAATCTTAACCTTAACCCAACCCTTACCGACAGCCTTACCCTAACCTGAGACCTAATCGTAACCCGTACGCTAACACTAACACATGCCCTATCATGTACGCTAACCCTAAACCGTCGTCGTAAGCTAACCTGTACCCTAAACCGTCCACGTTCCCTAACCCTAACCCTAACCCTTACCCGAAGTGCTACCCCAACCCGAGCCCTAATCCTAACCTGTACGCTAACACTAAACCATTGCCTAACATGTACGCTAACCCTAAACTTTGTCGTACCCTAACCTGTACCCTAAACCGTCCCCGTTCCCTAACCTTAACCCTAACCCTAACACTTACCCGAAGCCTTAGCCTACCCTGTGCCCTAATCCTAACCCATACGCTAACACTAACACGTGCCCTAAAACGTATGCTAACCCTAACCGTTGTCATTCCCTACGCTGTACCCTAAAACATCCCTGTTACTTAACTCTAATCCTAACCCTAACCCTAAGCCTAACACGTACCCTTAGCCTTACCCTAAACCGTGCCCTAATCCTAACAAGTACGTTAACACTAACCCGTCCCCTAACACGTACGCTAAACCTAAACCCTTGTCGTACCCTAACCTGTACCCTAAACCGTCCCCATTCCCTAACCCTAACGCTAACCCTAACCCTTACCCGAAGCCTTACCCTAACCCGTGCCCTAATCCTAACCCGTACGCTAACACTAACCCGTGCCCTAACACGTACACTAACCCTGAACCGTTGTCGTACCCTGACCTGTACCCTACACCGTCCCCGTTCCCTAACCCTAACCCTAACACTAACCCTACCCAAAGACTTACCCTAACCCGTGCCCTAATCCTAACCCGTACGCTAACACTAACCCGTGCCCTAACACGTACGCTAAACCTGAACCGTTGTCATACACAACCCTGTACCCTAAACCATCCCCATTCCCTAACCCTAACCCTAACCCTAACCGTAACCCTTACCTGAAACCTTACCCAAACCAGCGTCCTAATCCTAACCCGTACGCTAACAGTAACCCGTTCCCTAATATGTACGCTAACCCTAAACCTTTGTCGTACCCTAACCTGTACCCTAAACCGTCCCCGTTCCCTAACCCTAACCCTAACCCTAACATTTACCCGAAGCCTTATCCTAACCCGTGCGTTAATCCTAAACCATACGCTAACTCTAACCCGGGCCCTAACACGTATGCTAACCATAAACCATTGCCGTACCCTAACCTATACCCAAAACCATCCCCGTTCCCTAACCCTAACCCTACTCCTAACACTTACCCAAAGCCTTAACCTAACCCGTTCCCTAATCCTAATGCCTACGCTAACACTAACCCATGTCCTAACACGTACACTAATTCTAAAGCATTGCCGAAACATAACCAGTAGCCTAAACCGAACCCGCTCCCTAACCCTAACCCTAACCCGAACGCTAACACTAACACTTACCCGGAAGCTTACCCAAACCGGCGTCCTAATCCTAACCTGTACGCAAACAGTAACCTGTGCCCTAACACGTATGCTAACCCTAAACCGTTGACGTACAGTAACCTGTACCCTAAAACATCTCCGTTCCCGAACGCTAACCCGAAGCCTTACCTAACCTGTTCCCTAAACCTAACCCATACGATAACACTAATACGTGCCCTAACACGTATGCTAACCCTAAACCGTTGTCGTACCCTGAACTGTACCCTAAACCATGCCCGTTACCTAACCCTAACCCTAAACCTGACCCTTACCCGAAGCCTTACCCTAAACCATGCCCTAATCATAACCCGTACGCTAACACTAACCTGTGCCCTAACACGAACGCTAACCCTAAGCTGTTGTCGTACCCCAATCTGTGCCCTACACCGTCCATGTTCCCTAACCCTAACCCTAACCCTAACCTTAACCCAACCCTTAGCCGAAGCCTTACCCCAAACCGAGGGCTAATCCTAACCCGTATGCTAAAACTAACCAGGGCCCTAACACTTATGCTAACCCGAAACCTATGTCGTACCGTAAACTTTACCGTAAACCATCCCCATTCCCTAACAATAAACCTAACCCTACCCCTTATCTGAAGCCTTACCCTAAACCGTGTCCTAATCCTACCCCGTACGATAACACTAACCCATCCCCTAACACGTACAGTAACCCTAAACCGTTGTCGTACCCTAACCTGTAGCCTAAACTGTCTCCGTTCCCTAACCCTAACCGTAACACTTACCCTAACCCTTACCCGAAGCGTTACCCTTACCCTTACCCGAAGCCTTACCCTACTCCGTGCCCTAAACCTAACCCGTACGGTAACACTAATCCATGCCCTAACACATAAGCTAACCCTAAACCGTTGTTGTATCCTAACCTGTAGCCTAAACTGTCTCCGTTCCCTAACCCTAACCGTAACACTTACCCTAACCCTTACCCGAAGCGTTACCCTTACCCTTACCCGAAGCCTTACCCTACTCCGTGCCCTAAACCTAACCCGTACGGTAACACTAATCCATGCCCTAACACATAAGCTAACCCTAAACCGTTGTTGTATCCTAACCTGTAGCCTAAACTGTCTCCGTTCCCTAACCCTAACCCTAACCCTAACGCTTACCCAAAACCTTACACTAACCCATGCCCTAATCCTAAACCATACGCTAACACTCTGCTGTGCCCTAACACTTATGCTAACCATAAATCGTAGTCGTACCATAACCTGTACGCAAAACCGTGCCTGTTCCCTAACCCTAACCCTAACCCTCACCCTAATCCTTACCCGAAGCCTTACCCTTACCTGTGCCCTAATCCTAATGTGCACACGAACACTAACCCATGCCCTAAAATGTATGCTAAACCTAAACCGTTGTCATAACATAACCTGTATCCTAAAACATCCCCGTTCCCTAACCCTAACCCTAACCCTTACCCGAAGCCTTACACTAAACTGAGCCCTAAATCTAACCCGTACACTAACACTAACACATGCCCAAACACGTACGCTAAACCTAAACCATTGTCCTACACTAACATGTACCCTAAACCATCCCCGTTCCCTAACCCTAACCCTAACACTAACGCTAACACTAACCCTTACCCAAGATCTTACTCTAAACTGTGCCTTAAACCTAACCCGTACGCTAACACTAACCCGTGCCCTAACACGTACGCTAACCCTAAACCGTGGTCGTACCCTAACCTCTACCTTAAACCATCCCCACTCCCTAAGCTTAACCCTTACCCGAAACCTTACCCTATCCCGTGCCCTAATCCTAACCCGTACACTAACACTAACCCGTGCCCTAACATGTACGCTAAACCTAAGCGTTGTCGTTCCCTAAACTGTACCCTAAATTGTCCCCGTTACCTAACCCTAACCATAACCCTAACACTAACCCTTACCCGAAGCCTTACCCTTACCCGTGCCCTAATCCTAATGCGTACGCTAACACTAACCCGTGCCCTAACATGTACGCTAACCCTAAACCATTGTCATACACTAACCTGTAACCTAAACCATCCCCGTTCCCTAACCCTAATCCTAACCCTAACACTTACCCGAAGCCTTACCCTAACCCATGCCGTAATCCTAAACCGTACGCTAACAGTAACCTGTGCCCTAACACGTATGCTAACACTAAACCTCTGTCGTACTCTAACCTGTATCCAAAACCATCCCCGTTCCCTAACCCTAACCCTAACCCTCACCCTAACACTTACCCAAAGCCTTACCCTTACCTGAGCCCTAATCCTAATGCGTATGTTAACACTAACCCATGCCCTAACATGTATGCTAAACCTAAATCATTGTCATAACCTAACCTGTATCCTGAACCATCCCCGTTCCCTAACCCTAACCCTAACCCTTACCCAAAACCTTACACTAAACTGTGCCCTAATCCTAAACCGTACGCTAACACTAACACATGCCCTAATACGTACGTTAACTCTAAACCATTGTGCTACCCTAAACTGTACCATAAAGTATCTCCGCTCCCTAAACCTAACCCTAACACTAACGCTAACACTAACCCTTACTCTAACACATGCCCTAACCCTATCTCTTACACTAACAGTAACCCTTGCCCTAACACGTATGCTAACCCTAAACCGTTGTCATCCCCTAACCTGTACCTTAAACCATCCCTGTTCCCTAATCCGAACCCTAACCCGAAGCCTTACCCGACCCCGTGCCCTAATCCTAACCTGTACACTAACACTAACTTGTGCACTAATATGTACTCTAAACCTAAAGCATTGTCGTACCCTAACCTATACCCTAAAATGTCCCTGTCCCCTAACCCTAACGCTAACCCTAACCCTTACCTGAAGTCTTACCATAACCCATGCCCTAACCCTAACTCGTACGCTAACACTAACCCATGTCCTAACATGTACGCTAATGCTAAACTGGTGTCGTTCCCTAACCTGTACCCTAAAGCATCCCCATTCCCTAACCCTACCCCAATCCCTAACCCTAACCCTAACCCGAAGCCTACCCTTCCCCGTGCCCTAATCCTAACCCATACGCTAACACTAACACGTGTCCTAAAACATACGCTAACCCTGTACTGTTGTCGTACACAAACTTGTACCTTAAACTGTCCCCATTCCCTAACCCTAACGCTAACCCTAACCCTTACCTGAAGCCTTACGCTAACCCGTGCCCTAATCCTCACCCATACACTAACACTAACCCGTGCCCTAACACGTACACTAACCCTGAACCGTTGTCGTACCCTAACCTGTACCGTAAACCGTCCGTGTACCCTAACCCTAACCCTAATCTTAACCCAACCCTTACCCGAAGCCTTACCCTAACCCGTGCCCTAATCCTAACCTGTACGCTAACACTAACTTGTGCCCTAACACGTACGCTAAACCTGAACCATTGTCATACACAAACCTGTACCCTAAACCGTTCCCGTTCCCTAACCCTAACCCTAACACTAACCCTTACCCAAAGACTTACCCTAACCCGTGCCCTAATCCTAACCTGTACGCTAACACTAACTTGTGCCCTAACACGTACGCTAAACCTGAACCATTGTCATACACAAACCTGTACCCTAAACCGTTCCCGTTCCCTAACCCTAACCCTAACACTAACCCTTACCCAAAGACTTACCCTAACCCGTGCCCTAATCCTAACCTGTACGCTAACACTAACTTGTGCCCTAACACGTACGCTAAACCTGAACCATTGTCATACACAAACCTGTACCCTAAACCGTTCCCGTTCCCTAACCCTAACCCTAACACTAACCCTTACCCAAAGACTTACCCTAACCCGTGCCCTAATCCTAACCTGTACGCTAACACTAACTTGTGCCCTAACACGTACGCTAAACCTGAACCATTGTCATACACAAACCTGTACCCTAAACCGTTCCCGTTCCCTAACCCTAACCCTAACACTAACCCTTACCCAAAGACTTACCCTAACCCGTGCCCTAATCCTAACCTGTACGCTAACACTAACTTGTGCCCTAACACGTACGCTAAACCTGAACCATTGTCATACACAAACCTGTACCCTAAACCGTTCCCGTTCCCTAACCCTAACCCTAACACTAACCCTTACCCAAAGACTTACCCTAACCCGTGCCCTAATCCTAACCTGTACGCTAACACTAACTTGTGCCCTAACACGTACGCTAAACCTGAACCATTGTCATACACAAACCTGTACCCTAAACCGTTCCCGTTCCCTAACCCTAACCCTAAGTGTAACCCTTACCCGAAACCTTACCCAACCCTGCGTCCTAATCCTAACCCGTACGCTAACAGTAATCTGTGCCCTAACACGTATGCTAACCCTAAACCATTGACGTACCCTAACCTGTACCCTAAAACATACCCGTTCCCTAACCTAACCCAAAGCCTTACC
>NW_006769265.1:0-876 GCF_000442215.2 Lipotes vexillifer
GCAACGTCAAGCCAGCCTCTGCCACCGTGGGCTTGCCACACATTCCATACTCCTCACTTCCACGGGGCTGAGTGGGCCAGAACCCCTGAATCACCTGCTACTTTAACCTCATCCTGTCTGGGAGGGGAACAGACACCCTCAGGTGACCAACACGCAGAGGCAGGGGCAAATCCAAGGTGAACACCAGGAGCTGTGCAAACAAAGAAGTGAAAGGGAAATCTCACCCAGCAGCCTAGGGGGAGCAGAGTATATCTCCACAATCATCTTGATGTGCACTGCATCTGTGAAATAACTGAATACACAATGAATCATCCCAAATTGGGGAGGTGGAATTAGGGAGAAACAATATATATACAATTTTTCCTTTTTCTCTTTATCTGAATGTGTGTGTGTATGCTTCTATGTGTGATTTTATCTGTATAACTTTGCTTTTACCACTTGTCCAACGGTTCTGCCTCTCCATTTCTGTTTGTTTGTTTGTTTGTTTTTAGTATAATTTTTAGTGCTTCTTATCATTGGTGGATTTGTTTTCTGGTTTGGTGACTGTCTTTCTATTTTAATAATCATTTTTCATTTTAATTATTTTTTTAAATTTATCTTCTTTCTTTCTTTCATTTTTTCTCCCTTATTTTCTGAGCTGTGTGGATGACAGGCTCTTGATGCTCCAGCCAGGCATCAGAGCTATGCCTCTGAAGTGGCAGAGCCAACCTCAGGACATTTGTCCACAAGAGTTCTCCAAGCTACACGTAATTTTAAATGGAGAAAATCTCACAGAGATCTCCATCTCAATGGCAAGACCCAGCTCCACTCAATGACCAGCAAGCTACAGTGCTGGACACCCTATGCCAAACAAAGAGCAAGACAGGAACACAATAC
>NW_006769266.1:0-955 GCF_000442215.2 Lipotes vexillifer
TTTTCATACCCTGAGGAAGTACCTTCCATTGATACCTTTGAAAAGGTCTTTGGAAGTTAAGTGCGGGTATGCTAAAGGCAAAAAGTTTTCTATCTGCTGCATTTCAAGGTATAGTCATCATCTAGATTGTCCTTGATACGTCTAGGGTGATGAGAAACATCTAGCACCTTTTTCATAGGCGGAGGTGGTGGAGGGCCCTTACTGTTAAAAGTTAATAGTCGCAGCCTACCTAATGGAGGGGCCGAGGGAGAAAGCCCTCGTTTGTCTTTTCTCGGAATTGTATCTGTAATGGGGAAAAAATGAGGATTTTTTCTTTGTTCATACTCATAAGCAGCAGCATTTAAATTATCTTGATCAGCAGTCGGAAGCTCCTCATCATCAGGCGCATCGCTTACTTTATCTGGCGGAGAAACGCCCTCTAAGTTTTCTTCATCTGAATCAGATAGCTCACAGTCTTGTAGAGCTGCAGCAAGAACTTCTATATTTTGATTTTCCGACTGTACAGGAGAAAGTAATGGTGTACGCTCAATGGGGGCGGAACACACTTTCCTTTTCTGACCGTCAGGGAAAGAAGCAATACTCTTTTATCAGCCCCCATAAGGCAAAAGTATCGACAGGAACCTTTTCTGGACCAAAATGACTATAATATACCTGCAAAGTTTCTCCTACCTTATTCCAAGTTTCCATATTTACAGTTCCTTGTTCTGGAAACCAAGGGCACTGCTCTTGCACAAATTGAAAAAAGGTGGCCAATTGTTTATTGGTAACTCTTATACCTCTACCTTTTAACATATGCTTAACTATGTCAAGAAATAAAAGCCGCTCTTTAGATTCTGCGTAGCCCATATTCAAAAATTACTCACCTTCTTACACCAACCAGTAATCTCAAGGTTGGGGGTCTGCAGCACCCTTGGTGAGACTCCTATCTGTCCGATTAATAAGATTACCACTTCAG
>NW_006769267.1:0-6717 GCF_000442215.2 Lipotes vexillifer
CATCAAAAAGTCTACAAATAATAAATGCTGGAGAGGGTGTGGAGAAAAGGGAACCCTCCTACAGTGTTGGTAGGAATGTAAACTGGTGCAGCCACTATGGAAAACAGTATGGCAGTTATTAAAAAAAATAAAATAGAGCTACCATATGATCCAGCAATCCCATTCCTGTGTATATATCCAGAAAAGATGAAAACTCTAATTTGAAAAGGTACATGTACCCCAATGTTCACAGCAGTGCTATTTACAAGAGCTGAGACATGGAAACAACCCAAGTGCATGTCAACAGACGACTGGTTTAAGTAATAACCTATAATGGAGAATAATCTAAAAATATATATATAACTGAATCACTTTACTGTACACCTGAAACTAACACAATATTGTAAATCAACTATATTTCAATAAAAATATAGGCTTTCTTCTCTCAGGGCATGAATATCACACTTGTATGGTCCTTGGCAAATAGTACGCAGTCAGTTCATCTTGGTTGAGTGAATGAATGGTGAAAATGTGATAAGTAACTGGGAGAAGGACCAGTTAACAAGCTACTCCAATGACTTTTAGATTTGTTATTTATCATAAATATTTATTGTATATCCATGACTAATATTACTGGGAACCCACATCTTTAAGAAATGACTTATTGTTTCTTTTCTTTGAACTATTATTAAATATTTTTAAAATACATTCCTTTGTATGTAAATGGATTTTTCTAAAGAATTTTTAAATAGTTGCTTTTTAATATTGCTCCTCTGATGCACCTGTTTGGAAAGTCCTTTTTATTTTCATTGTGGGCAATAATGCTTCAGCATACTTTTCCACATAGTCACAAATTTTTAATTAAGAAAGTATTCCTAATTGTCTCTAAATTAAGTGCTGAACTGAGAAGGACATAATCACAATATATATTTGTTTTCAAAGATATCTTTATTTTTCTCCCCTTTTTTCATTTAAAATTACAAACACTACTTATGCTCATTGTAATAAGTCAAGCAGTATAGAGGGAAATTAAAAACCATATTCATTTAATCCAAAAATATTTGTTGAGGGCTCATTATTTTCCAAGCAATCTGATAAAGCAGGTGGATATAATGAGATGAACAAGTAGGAAATTGGAGATTCATGCCTACTCTTTCAACAAACACTGCTAAATATCCAGCACTAAATCATGTCCTGAGGATACCAAAATAGTAAGACACCATGATTGGTTTTTAAGAGCTTACTGCCTGGTGAAAACATAAAGAAAATACAAGGTGATCTCTACTGGAGAAGAATAGGGCACACAGTTTTATGGGATCCCTAGGGGACCTGGGGAATTCTTTGTTGCCTGGAGCTGAGGTAAAATTAAGCTATTGTGCCAGTCTAGAAAGTCTGATAAAACATTAAATCCCACAGCTGAGAGATAATCGAGGCAAATGACACACATGGTAGTTGCAGACTAACATCAAAGGCCAGATTCAGGTCTAGGCTCTTAGTAACTTTGAAGTTTATAGTACAGTGAACATTTCTTACTCCTTTTTTATATAACTTCATTTTGAGGGACAATTTAACTAAATTAAATATTAAAACTATAGTTTGAGAAGTATCTTCTTTCAATTCCCCTAAGGCAGAAGTATATAATCACAGTAAAATTAAAATTTAGTACAAAGAAAATTTTCAAACTATTAATAGGGGACTATGTCTGTCCTTATGTTTTCTGACCCAACAATTCTTTTCTAACAAATTGGAATTGATTTTTACTGAGGCTATAAGCCTGATAACTGTTTGAATGTGTCTTGTATATTTTGTTATCTTCTATTAGAGAAGAATAACATTGATTGGTATATTCTGTCCTATGATACATGTGTTGGTGTAATTTCTTACTGATGGATAAAGAAATAAAATGATAACAGAATAAATTCCAGCTCTCATAACCTGAACTTCAAATCCTAACCTAAAAGCTTTTTTCCCCTACAAAAATAATAGAAATAAGATCAAATATATTCTCTTAGAAACACAATTTTAAGCTGTCTCTTAAGGAATCATTAATTTCAGAGTATGTCCCTGGCTTCAATAAGAAAATGATTTCCTTAATCTTTCTTTCCCTGAATCTAGTCTATTTCTCTCTCTAATCTGTTTTGTTTTCCACAAAGTCTTTTAAAACATGAAATACCCATATGTGTGTTTCTTTTTTCCCTTCAGCAGCTGCATACTCCACCACATATTTACATAATCTGGTGGCCAGCTCATCAGTCCGTTCCTTCATGTGGAAATCACTGGAGTCCAAAGGCCTCTCAGGGGTGGCACTGCACTAATTATTTGTATGACATTGCTGGAGGAGCCATGCTTGCTCCGGTCTCATTTTGAACTTATCAAGGAAGGATGTGGATGACATCAGGGAAGGATTTAACAAGACTCTGTCTAGACTGCCAAAACAATCTGTGGTGGGAGAAAATTGCGTAAATATGGGCTACCAGGAAACGGTCATTTTTCTTCTCCCCTCCTTGTGGTCTTTTTTTGGTGTGGGACAGAGTGCAGCCTGGGTTGGCAATTCTGTAAATTATACTCTTTGAATCATGTAATAATAACTCAAGGACCAGAATGATTTAATGCCATATGGTAAGTGAATGTGGGAATCATCTCAGACCAAATAAATAAATAGAAGAAGCAAGTGACTTTGAGCTAGTTTTAACTTACATGTTTCTTCCAAATGTCTTTGCCTTTTCCAAGGTTTTGTGGGCATTCCAGATAGACGGACACTCTAAGGATAAATAATAGGTGGACAAATGATGATCCAGTATATCTCCTTTGGATGGAAAACAGTTTGAGCCCAGAACTAATCCATTGGTATATATGAGACAGTTTATGCCTGCACCCTAGCTACTCAGGTCTGGTGGAGGGGAGCCTCTGATCAGTTAAATTGGAAAAAACAAAAGTAGCAAATGCCCCCATATTCCAAATAATGTGCTTTTTTTCCAGACATCATGGCTTAACATGATTATTTGCTTGGTCCAACCCTCAAAGAGCTTAACTGGGTGTGTTTTCTTCATTGAATCTGTTTTTTCATTCTTTCACCCAGGAATCAACAGAAAAGAGAAACAGATGCACTCCTTGAAGTGTTAGGCCCAAACCTGTGCTATGTGTAGCCTTTTTCTCTATTTTTAACAAAACCTGAGGTACAGAAAGAGAATCAGAGTTACATAGAGCTGAATTCAAAATCCTAAAAAATTTTTACTTTTTCTTCCTCCATAGTTCTCTTTTCTGGGCTATTCCACTTTCAGCTTAAATTCTCTTTACCCTACCTACTGACCACCATATG
The DNA here is from genome assembly GCF_000442215.2 of Lipotes vexillifer. NCBI lineage: Eukaryota > Metazoa > Chordata > Mammalia > Artiodactyla > Lipotidae > Lipotes > Lipotes vexillifer. The sequence continues at coordinate 3,299 of NW_006769267.1, forward strand.
CCATTTACCATCATGCTGCTTTAGATCACCCAAATCTACTCAAAACTGACCTATTTTGGGGCCAATTTTTTCAAAGACTTGCTGAACGTTACTGAACATTCAGACTAGGGGGTAAGTGACCAATTATGCTACATAACAAACCATCTAAAAACTCAGTGGCTTAAAACAACTAATATTTTTATTATATTTCATGATTCTCTGGGTTGGCTAGGACCTGGTTGGGTGGTTCCTCTACCAGTCTCACTTGAATTTTCTTATGAGGTTGCAGTCAGATGGCCTCTGGGCTGCAGGTAGGACTTGGTGATTGGCTCCTTGTTCTTCCTCCACAGGCCTTTCATTTTCCAGGGCCTCTCTGTGGCCTTTCTCTCCATCAGCGTAAACTTGATTTCTTACGTGGTGGCTTATGGCTCTAAAAGGAGTAAAGCAAAAGCTTCCAGGCCTTCTTAATGGGCTTAGAAGTCTCAGCATACTACTTTCTTCTTAGGCCCAATCTAGATTCATGGGTAGGAAACACCAGCTCTACCTCTTGATGGGAGAAACAGTATGTACGCACACAGAGAAACAGAACTGCTGCAGGCCATTTGTAAAGATTAACTATATACTAGGTATCTGTCTACTGGGAAAGGAAGAAAGGAGGGGTGGGGAGAGAGAAAGGAAGGAATGAAGGCAGGCAGGCAGGAAGGAAGAGAAAAATAAATGAAAGAAACACACAGAAAAAGAAAACAAAAAGATTTTCACAGAAGTCAAGTCTTTAAGGAGTACACTTCTACTGTTGGGCATCTTAGGCAGCATGACTACATTGCAAAGGAGATGATCTGAAGTACCTTTCCAGCTCAAATTGCACCATGTGGAGACAGTTTACATTGACTTAAGTCAATCTATTCTGGTCATACCTCTCCATCTGTCCTGAGAGCCACACAGCTCCCACCTCAGCCTTAATTTATGAGGAACTGGAGAGGACCAGCTAATCTCAGTATACAGCACAGTCCTCTCCCACACAGTGTGGAACCTTGGAGAATCTGTGAGCTAGATAAGAGGTAGAGGCCAAGAAAGCAAGGGTAAAATTAGTGTATATGAAGCCTTTGAGACAGAAAAGTATGTGGCGTGGATGGGCAACAGTGAGCAACTGAGGTTAAAAGGGAACTTGGCATTAGAAATCCAAGGTTCCAGTCACATTTCTGTCATTTGCTGGCAATGTGACCTATACCAGATAGTTGGAGCTCTTGAACCTACAGTCTCCTCAACTGGACAGTGGGGATGTAGAGCTGCCAACTTTGTACGTTGTATGATTAAACCTACGTGAGTACAGTAGAAAGAAAAGCATGAGTGCAGTTCCTTTTTAAGCTGCAAAGTGCTTTGCAGATGCAAACTATCAAGAGCACAAGATGAGAGGTAGTAGGAGATAAGCTAGAAACATAGTTTATGACAGATTATATGAAGAAAATAATAGGAAACTTAAGTGCAGTGAAGCTGGAAGAAATATAAAAGCACATAAGCCACATAGATGGCCTGAGTAATAAATCTGTTCAGTCTAAAAATACACTTTACATTGCTCTTACATTTGAATTTACACTCCTGGTTTCTCTGGAAACCAGGAGTGATTTTTTTAATGAGATCAGTTTATGGATTACAGTATGGGACAGACTGGGAAGGTGCCAGGACCTATAGCGGTGAGCTTCCCAGGAATAGACCAACAGACAGTAGTAGCCCAGACAGACAGAAAGACAGGGAAACAAAGCCAAATGGGTAAGAGGCCTAAAACAGAGATGAAAAAAAGCAGAAGTTATTCCATTATTTAAAGTTCCATAGGTATTTCCCTCTCGAATCCTAGGATAATTAGCAGACTTGCACTAATGTGGGACTTGCACTAAGGCTTTCATAAGACATCATCAAGAACAATGAGTCACAGGGAAAACTGTTTTACACAAAGCAGTTAACTCCTTGTCCTTGACTCAAAAAAACGGACTGGCTTTTGACCAGATGTAGTGAGGAGGGGAGACTGGGAGGACAAGAGGGAAGGAGCTATTTCCTCCTGCTTTTAGCACATGGTTCAAAGGGTGTGTCTCCACATAAATTCTAGGGCTAGCACTGACACACAAGTTTTCACCACATGTGGAATGAGGAGTTAGCTAAAGGTGTGCCTGCAGCCCTGTGTGGGTTTTCCCTTGTCTCCTTGTCAAAAAATAAAATGCTGTGTTCACCTATAGAGAATGACTCACTTATAGAGCCTCCCTTGAAACCTGAGGCTCTAGGAACTTGTGTCCTCTCCAGAAGGACCAAAAATGGGTCCCGGGCTGAGCAAGCATGATGGGACACTTGCCAGGAGCCAACTACACGGGATTGAAGATGGTGCAACAGGTAGTGATTCAGCATTTGGGAAAGTGGATTCAGGCTGTGGGATGATCCTGACTTTTCTCTACTTCACTCAAATTGGCATTGATGTTGATGCCTCCTTGAATAAGAAGGATGTCAAGATGACTCATATTTATATTTTATCACCTACTCTTAGAATGTAGTATAAGATCCATCCTTAGAATTCTCTCCTTTCCATGCTTGTAAATCTAGAAGACACTACCACCTGAACAAACAGGCCAGTCCAAGGAGCCCCAAAGAGGAAGACCCACAGGTGTATGATAGACTAGTTCTTGAAGAAAAGGGCATCCCTTAGCAAATTTGACTTGGGAACACAGAACTTAAATGTTATGCAGACAGTAAATCCAGTTTCGACTTCTATTAGTGGAGCTACAGATAAAATGTCCTTGAATATATCATCCTTGGATTCAAAGAACAGACACATAACTTGTAGAATCAGTCTTTTAAAAACTTACTCAATTTTGTTTATATATCTAAAACCCTGAAAGGGGAACATTTTTAAATTTATTCATTTGTATAAGGATTTACTGGTACCACGTACATTGTTGGAGGTCAGTTACTACTTAAAAACAAAAGAGGGGCTCTTGGGAAAAAAGGACACAGTTGTTTGAGGAAATGCCTTTTGAACCCCTTAATACAAATTATGATCAAATAAACGGGAAGATACTTAGGAGAAAACTGATGTGGACAGTGGAATAGGGGAAGGACTGTCTGACTTCCAGTGGCCTAACATAAACTCCATTAAGCCCACCATGCTCCTGGTGACTCTGTGGGATCATGGCTCCTCGGAGAGACAGAGCTGTGCTTTGAAAAGAAGCAGAGCTGTTGAATTGGTCACAGCAGCGATTTCTGTCAGCAGAGTTCAAGCTCATATCAGAAGCCAACCTCCTATCCGTGATGCCAGAGGGCCTCCATCTGAAGGTGACTCACTTGGCACTCTTCAACTGAATCGGGCATTTAAATAATCTTTTTTAAAAACTTCCTACTAGGGCTTCCCTGGTGGCGCAGTGGTTGAGAGTCTGCCTGCCGATGCAGGGGACACGGGT
>NW_006769268.1:0-859 GCF_000442215.2 Lipotes vexillifer
TCCCTTTGTGTTGGTCATTTTGGCAAATTACTGGAAGATGGCAGTTCTGGCCGAAAAGCCATGAAAATAATTATTATTGTTAGTTGTGATTTTAATCAATACCAGGTATGCAGTTGACAAAGTGCATTCATATATATTATTCTATGTGATCCTCACAATAACTCTGTGGAGTAGTTCATATCTATTTTTCTGTAGAAATTAAGGTTCTGTGCTAAAATGACTTGGGTTGTTCAACTAATAAGTGCCAAACCTTTACCCTCATCTTCCATATTCAGGTCCTGAGCATTTCACTGCATAGTGCTGCTAGGTGGATGTGAGAAGAACATAGCTTCTAGGGCTGCCTGTCAGTTTAACTTGTGTTGGAGTCCACTCTCCAGTCACACTCGGCACATTTTATTACCAACAATAGAAAGATATGCTTAGTTTTGGTTTAAATTTTACAATTCTTTGTGCAATTAGCAAATTCAGAATGGAATTTATGAACACTATAACTGCCTACTGCCTCAGAATTCTTTGCACTTCAGGGGGCTGGGCTGAAGGAGGAAGAGAGCAGATTGAGCCCAGGAGCTCAACACTCTCCATGTTTAGTACTGGGGACTCCTGGAATGAGGTGGACGTATGTGAGAGAATGGGCAAGGGACACTTACCTTTCAGATTTAGATTCAACATGCATTTTTTTTTTTTTTTATTCAGTACGCGGGCCTCTCTCTGTTGTGGCCTCTCAGGCTGCGGACGCACAGGCTCAGCAGCCATGGCTCACAGGCCCAGCTGCTCCACAGCATGTGAGATCTTCCCGGACCGGAGCACAAACCCGTGTCCCCTGCATCGGCAGGCAGACTCTCAACCACTGCGCCACCAG
>NW_006769269.1:0-615 GCF_000442215.2 Lipotes vexillifer
TCCTGAATATATCCTGAATATATCCTGAATATATCCTGAATATATCCTGAATATATCCTGAATATTTATCCTGAATATATTCCTGAATATATTCAGGAAAAAACGCAAACGCCCTTTTTGGCCAACCAAGCAAGCTTGCAATGGAAATCTGCGCTACAATGAACCCTCACTTCCCCCAGGTCAAAAAGGCCATGTGAAAAATGTGTAAAATCCAGAAAGCAGGACAGGCCAGGGAGAACAGGGAGCGTTGTTATGCTGATGGGCGGGATGTTAATTGCCAACAACCACCTTGGAGAAACATATGGTATTTCCTGAAACATCGAAAAATCAAGGTACATAGCCTCGGGCAGTAGGCTTAGGGAAACAGAAATCAAAAAGCCAGAGCCACACGAAAGTTTGGGGCTGCCCTCTTTACAGGAACCTCGTCCACGGTACAAGTTAAATACCCACGAAAGGAAAAAATGGATCGCCAAGTTGTGGCACTTACGTGCCATGGAATATCAGTCAGCAATGAAATCAATGTCATCAGGCCCATAGCATCTTAGTGAGTGGATTTAGGTACAATGATTCCAAGTGAACTAAGTCACACGGAAAAAGAAACATCATACGGTATCA
>NW_006769269.1:1681-2375 GCF_000442215.2 Lipotes vexillifer
TTTCCTGAATATATTCAGGAAAAAACGCATACGCCCTTTTTGGCCAACCAAGCAAGCTTGCAATGGAAATCTTCACTACAATGAACTCTCACTTCCCCCAGGTCCAAAAGGCCATGTGAAAAATGTGTAAAATCCAGAAATGCAGGAGAGGCCAGGGAGAACTGGGAGCGTTGTTATGCTTACGGGTGGGATGTAAATTGCCAACAGCCACCCTGGAGAAAAGTATGGTATTTCCTGAAACATCGAAAAAACAAGGTACATAGCCTCGGGCACTAGGCTTAGGGAAACAGAAATCAAAAACACAGAGCCACCCCAAAGTTTATGGCTGCCCTCTTTACAGGAACCTCGTCCACGGTACAAGTTAAATACCCATGAAAGGAAAAAATGGATCACCATGTTGCGGCACTTACGTGCCCTGGAATATCAGTCAGCAATGCAATCAATGTCATCAGGTCCGTAGCATCTTAGTGAGTGGATTTAGATACGATGATAACAAGTGAAATAGGTCACACGGAAAAAGAAACATCATACGGTATCACTAATACACGGATTGTAAACTTTTCTAACATGGAAGGAATTACAAAACAGAAGGGAGTCTCTCATTTAGAAAAGAAACTTATGCTTGCGTAATGGGAAAGCTGAGTGGGGGTGCCGCATAAAACCAGAGATTGAAATCAGCACAGATACCGTTCCA
>NW_006769270.1:0-418 GCF_000442215.2 Lipotes vexillifer
CTTGTATGTTATTTGTTGCTTTTCCCTTGCTGCTTTTAATATTTTTTCTTTGTATTTAATTTGCATAGTTTGATTAATATGTGTCTTGGCTTGTTTCTCCTTGGATTTTTCCTGTATGGGACTCTCTGTGCTTCCTGGTCTTGATTGTCTATTTCTTTTCCCATGTTGGGAAGTTTTCAACTATAATCTCTTCAAATATTTTCTCAGACCTTTTTTTTTTTTTTTTTCTCTTCTTCTTGTGAGACACCTATAATTTGAATGCTGGTGCATTTAATTTATCCCAGAGACCTCTCAGACTGTCCTCAATTCTTTTCATTCTTTTTTCTTTATTGTGCTCTGTGGTAGTTATTTCCAATATTTTATCTTCTAGGTCACTTATCCTTTCTTCTGCCTCAGTTATTCTGCTATTGATTCCTTC
>NW_006769271.1:0-356 GCF_000442215.2 Lipotes vexillifer
TTAGGGGACAGGGACATTTTAGGGTATAGGTTCGGGTACGACAATGCTTTAGGTTTAGAGTACGTATTAGTGAACAAGTTAGTGTTAGTGTACGGGTTACGATTAGGGCACGGTTTAGGGTATGCCTAATGGTAAGAGTTAGGGTTACGATTAGGGTTAGGGTTAGGGTTAGGGAAAGGGTACGGTTTAGTGACCACGTTAGTGTATTACAATGGTTTAGGGTTAGCGTACATGTTAGGGCACGGATTATTGTTAGCGTATGGGTTAGGATTAGGGAAAGGGTTACGGTAAGACTTCGGGTAAGTGTTAAGATTAGGGTTAGGGTTAGGGTTAGGGAAAGCGGATGGTTTAGGGTA
>NW_006769272.1:0-367 GCF_000442215.2 Lipotes vexillifer
TTTTTTTTTTTTTTTTTTCCCCGTATGCGGACCTCTCACTGCTGTGGCCTCTCCCGTTGCGGAGCTCAGGCTCCGGACGCACAGGCCCAGCGGCCATGGCCCACGGGCCCAGCCGCTCCGCGGCACGCAGGACCCTCCCGGACCAGGGCACGGACCCCCGTCCCCCGCATCGGCAGGCGAACTCCCAACCACTGCGCCACCAGGGAAGCCCTCTAATTATTATGTAAACATTTTGTCGATAAAGACACTCAGACCCAAGGATGCTAAGTGACTTGCTCAGTCATACAACTGGTTTGAAGTGAACTTGTGGTTAATATTTACTAGGTGCCTGCTGTATGCCTGCTTTTTTTTTTTTTTTTTTTTTTTT
>NW_006769273.1:0-814 GCF_000442215.2 Lipotes vexillifer
TATACAGTACTGTACTGTAATAGGTTTATAATACTTTTCACACAAATAATACATAAAAAACAAGCTCAAAAAGTAAAGAAAAAATTTTTAATTTTACAATACAGTACCTTGAAAAATACAGTACAGTACCAGCTACATCACCGCTACTTTTACACTTGCTTTTGGACATCCTGGGCTTGAAATAAAGATCTGTACTACTGTACTCTATAAGGTACTGTGCAGTAAAGTACACAAAAGCACAATGACATGTAGAGGATGCATGCATGTGACAATGTACACCAGACACGTGAACTAACTTACATGATTGAACATGTAAACACACATTCGCATCTTTGAAAGTCCACAACTTGAAGGTTCGTATGTAGGGGACTTACTGTATATTCAATATCTTGCAATAAACTATAATGGAAAAGAATCTGAAAAAATACATATATATTTTTTGAACCACTTTGCTGTACACCTGAAACTAACACAATATTGTAAATCAACTATAGTTCAATTAAAACAAAATTTAGAAAACAAAGAAAAAGTAAAATGGTTTGTGTCTTGTCCAAGATAATCTCTTGGCAATATACATGCATACTTGACATCAGCATTCAATGTCATATATTAACCAGTCTACAAAACATAATATTGACATCTTCATAAGAAAATGCATCACACAACTTTCATTATCCTAATTGTTCAACTGTCACCAAACATTCCAATACAGAGGACTTTAGGCCATAGATGACATACCCCATAAGCCAGACCTCACCACCCATGGGGGCTCTGTGTCGGAGCACAGCTGCCATTCTTCTGATCCCCACCCATT
>NW_006769274.1:0-1526 GCF_000442215.2 Lipotes vexillifer
ACATGCCACAACTACTGAAGCCTGTGTGCCTAGAGCCCGTGCTCCGCAACAAGAGAAGCCACCGTAATGAGAAGCCTGCACACTGCAACGAGTAGCCCCCGCTCTCCACAGCTAGAGAAAGCCCGCGCACAGCAACGAAGACCCAATGCAGCCAAAAAATAAATAAATAATTATTAAAAAAAGAAAACCATAATAGGTACCACTTTACACTCACTAGGATTCCTAAAATAAAAAATAGAGAAAATAACATCCTCTTGGGGAAGATATGGAGAAATTAGAACCCTCATACACTGCTGGTAGGAATTTAAAGTGGGGCAACCACATTGGAAATTAGTCTGAAAGTTCCTCAAAAGTTTAAATATAGAGTTATGATATGACCTAGAAATTCTTCTCATTACTGTGTACTCAAAAGAATTAAAAACATAAGTCCACACAAAAATTTTTACATGAATGTTCATTAACACCATTATTCATAATAGCCCCAAAGTGGATATGACCAAAATATTCACCAATGAATGAATGGATAAAAATATGTGGTGTATGCATGTAATCGAGTATTATTCAGCTATAAATAGGAATGAAATACTAATATACAAATGACCATTGAAGACCTATGCCAATTGAAAGAAGTCAGGCTCAAAAGAGCACATATTGTATGAGTCCCTTTATGTGAAAGGTCCAGAATAGGCAAATTGATAGAGATAGAAAACAGATTAGTCGTTGTCAAGGGCTGGAGGGAGAGAGGGATCTGAAGTGACTGCCAATAGGTATAATCTTTCCTTTGGGAATGATGAAAATTTTCTGATCTTAGATTGTGGAGATGGTTGCGAAATTCTCTGAATACATTAAAAACCACTCATTTGTGCTCTTTAAATGAGTGAATTGTATGGTATGTGAATTATGTTTCAATAAACCTGTTAAAAAATAAAAAAGAAGAAAGCACTTATTTAAATAGTCAATACCTGAGGATGTTATTTTTTTATCTTCAGCAAACCCATTAAAGACTTAAGGAGGTAAAGACAATCCACATGGTCTGTAGGGCCAGAGTATACACCAAGAAGGAAGCCTTAGAAGTGTGGTAGCAGTTAAGGAAGTTGCACTTTTGAGAGGAGGCCCTGACCCTCTATGGGCCGTGAACAGATACAGTCTCCCTGTGTCCTTTTAAGGCAAACCTGGAGCCAGTGAACTGTATTTCCATATCCACTGTATTTCCATTATGGTAGTTAGACCTCTGAATTCTCCAAACCAGGGACTGCGATCTTTCTGAATTTGGAACTACCTAGGGTGATCAATTTGTCCTGGTTTACCCAGAACTTTACCAGTTTTAACACTGGAAGTCCCACGTTCCAGTAACCCCCTCGGTGCCAGGAATATTGGGATGTTTAAATATTCTAGGATGAACAGATAGAGCAAATGGCCTATAGTGAGCAGCTATCTGTATTTATTCTTGTAATCAAAAAGCTACAGTGGGGCTTCCCTGGTGGTGCAGTGGTTGAGAGTCCGCCTGCCGATGCAGGGGACACGGG
>NW_006769275.1:0-208 GCF_000442215.2 Lipotes vexillifer
AGTAACACTTTTTTTTTTTTTTTTTTTGCGGTACGCGGGCCTCTCACTGCTGTGGCCTCTTCCGGGGCGGAACACAGGCTCCGGACGCGCAAGGTCAGCGGCCATGGCTCACGGGCCCAGCCGCTCCGCGGCATGGGGGATCCTCCCGGGGCATGAACCCGTGTCCCCTGCATCGGCAGGTGGACTCTCAGCCACTGCGCCACCAGGG
>NW_006769276.1:0-1532 GCF_000442215.2 Lipotes vexillifer
CGGGGGAGCCACAACTACTGAGCCTGCATGCCACAACTACTGAAGCCCGTGCACCTAAAGCCCATGCTCCGTAACAAGAGAAGCCACTGCAATGAGAAGCCCGCGCACAGCAACTAAGAGTAGCCGCCACTCGCCGCAACTAGAGAACGCCAGAGCACAGCAATGGAGACCCAACGCAGCCAAATAATTAATTAATTAATTTTTTTTAAAAAAGAAGAAGCAACAGCACAGGCAAAGGCCTGGACAGGTGACCCATGTCCCAGATTGGGGCGCAGACGCTTCTCCAGCCAGCAGGAAGCTCTGCTGAAAGTAAAGACCAGCCCGGCCTAGAAGCTTCCTGGGCTCAGCACCCACAGCCCCACAGTCTTTGTCTGGTTGAGGAGAGCTTTCTGGGCAGACTGGCTGCCCCACCCCTGGTCTCCGCAGGGCCGGCTTTCCCGGCACGAGGACATCCTGTGGTCGGGGTGTGGGGAAGCCCTCCGTCAGCTCACGTGTGCTGAGCCCACAGGTCTGGGACAATGGAGCCGCGGGCAGGGAGCCAGGGCAGGGGGCAGGGCCGCGGAGGGCCGAGTGGGAGGAGTCAGAGCCCCTGGCTCACCCGGAGAAGCTGGGGCTGAGCCTCACTCCCTCCTCTGCAAGATGGCCCTCCTCACAGGGCCAGCAGGAGGTCATCAAGGAGACAGGGATTGGGCAGTATCCCTAAGGCGCCACCCACCTCTCATGGTGCTGGCTGAAAGCCTTCCCCCATGGGCCTGCCGAGGAGGCCAGCACCCAAAGCTTGAAACGACTCCCGCTGAGAGTTCTGCACCCCTGCAGGCAGCCCCCGGACCACCTGCACTCCGAACCCACGGAGCTGCTGAGAAGGTGGCCCTGGAGCAGAAGCGGGTGAGGTCTGCGCTGGGGGAGCCCTGAGCCCCCAGACTGTGGCCGTGGAGCACATGTCCAGCCCCACCTCAGCCTGGGCTGAACCAGGGCTATTTTTACAAAGTCCGGATCTGGCCAACTTGTTGTTTGGAGGAGACTCGCCACCCTCCCCATCCTGTGGGCAGGGAGGGTGCTCGGGCAGGCGTGGGGTGGGTGGGGTCAGGCTCTGCCTGAGCACCCTCCCTGCCCACAGGATGGGGAGGGGGGAGGCCCAGGCCGGCAGGATGATGGGCAGGACCCAGAACAGCCAGCGCCATCGGTACCTGGAAGCCCACCAGACTCAGAGCCCCTACGGGAAGAACAGGGACTACTCCTCCTTCAGACTCTGCTCAGAATATAAACCCTAGGTTGGCCACTGAGGCCTCAGGGAGGGAGGTTCTCGGGCCTCCCTTCTAACAGGAGGGTCCTGCGGGGAGAGCCCCAGGGGCTGCCCAGCTCTGCCTTCAGAACCTGAGTCTCTGTCGAAGCGGGAGGATATTGCCAGGCTGGCCAAAGTGAGGAGGGAGCAAGGCCAGAAGAAGACTCGGTCCCAAAGCAAAGGCGCTGTCTGGTTTCAGTCTGAGCCGGCTCTTCCTCCGTCCCCACTCTCCCCCTGCCCCCCCCCCCCC
>NW_006769278.1:0-239 GCF_000442215.2 Lipotes vexillifer
AAGACAGAAAAGCACACAGCAGATGAAGGAGCAAGATAAAAACCCACCAGACCTAACAAATGAGGAAATAGGCAGTCTACCCAAAAAAGAATTCAGAATACTGATAGTAAAGATGATCCCAAATCTTGGAAATAGAATAGAGAAAATGCCAGAAACATTTAACAAGGGCCTAGAAAAACTAAAGATGAAACAAGCAATGATGAACAACACAATAAATGAAATGAAAAATACTCTAGATG
>NW_006769279.1:0-1421 GCF_000442215.2 Lipotes vexillifer
AAGATCCCACATGCCACGGAGCAGCTGGGCCCGTGAGCCATGGCCGCTGAGCCTGCACGTCCATAGCCTGTGCTCCGCAGCGGGAGAGGCCACAACAGTGAGAGGCCTGCATATCGCAAAAAAACAAAAAAACAAACCAAAAAAAGAGGTATAGGAGAATTCCCGAGATCTGATACAACTGTGATACAGTTCAACAGTGCAACAGCCTCTGAAAGAAAAATGGGGAACTCAAAAAAAGATAAGAGCAAGAGGGATGGGACTACCGTTCATCCTCCCCCTACAGCTTTAACAGGCTAGTTGGCCACTCTGAGGTCTACATTTTAGGTGAATGGGTGGGTGAGACATCCGTCCATCATTCTCAGTCATTTCTTGGCTGCCACTTGGTCACAATTCAAAGTACTGTATCTCTCTAGGTTATTTTGTTTCCCTCATTCCCTGCGTCTTGAATGGAAAGCTCCAGAAAGGTGCAATGATTACCCAATGACGTAAAATTTTCCAAAGATTCAGAGAGCCAAAGTCAGCCCAGTGAGAAAACAAATAAAGAAAATACTAAAATAACATTGAGGACAGAGGTCCCCATAGAACCTGCCAAAAAGATATGAAGTTTGATTAGAATAATTATTTTAATTGAATTATCATTTTAAATCGATTAAGGGGAAGGATTTCAATGGAAAGATGCCAAACCCTACGCATGGGATCCATTTGTTGGGCAGCATGTTGGGAGCCTAAATAATTGTGGGGTACATTCATGCCTTCTTTAATAAACACTCACACACACTCACAAAACCTCTCACAATTGATCTTCACACCCAGGACTGCAGACCTTGGCTCTGCTGAGCCCTGTAATGGTATAACTCAGGGTGATTATGTGGTTTAGTAAATATCCATAAATTAAGGATAGTGTTTGAAGGCTGCCAGTAACGACCTCAGTTTCCCAGTATCCCCCAGAGGAGTGAATTAATTCTTCCTAAGAGTTTGGGGCAAAGGCAAGCCAGGACAGAGAAGATTAGCTCCTTCTATTTCTCCCCTCCCGTAATTGGTTACCTTCCTGGTCCCTCCCAGGACACTGGAAGCAGTTCACGCAATCTCTGGGTCTCAACAGTAATGTACTTCGAAGAGGAGGCTGATTATGTTGACTGAAATCCATCCTGGCAAAAAGCTTTTGCTGCAGCTGGTTCCATTTACATTTTGTATTTTTGGAGCTTGTGCCTGTTCCAGGGAGGGATGGGGTAATTGATTTAAATCAAATTATGAAACGTGATACTCTGAATTCCTAAAAACATGTTTCCTGGCACTGCATTCAGCAGTGGAGCTCTCACAGGTACGGTGGAATGGGATGGGCGAAGCTGAGCCTCCTTGAACCGTGTGTGTGTGTGTGTGTGTGTGTGTGTGTGTGTGTGTGTGTGTGTGTGTGTGTGTGT
>NW_006769280.1:0-202 GCF_000442215.2 Lipotes vexillifer
TTTTTTTTTTTTTTTTTTTTTTGGCGTTACGCGGGCCTCTCACTGCTGTGGCCTCTCCCGTCGCAGAACACAGGCTCTGGATGCGCAGGCCCAGCGGCCATGGCTCACGGACCCAGCCGCTCCATGGCACACAGAATCCTCCCGCACCGGGGCACGAACCCGTGTCCCCTGCATCGGCAGGCGGACCCTCAACCACTGCGCC
>NW_006769283.1:0-538 GCF_000442215.2 Lipotes vexillifer
AGACCAGGGCTCGAACCTGTGTCCCCTGCATTGGCAGGCGGATTCTCAACCACTGCGCCACCACGGAAGCCCTTTAAGTCGTATTTTTGTTGTTGTTAACAGATGTTCAACTTCTTTAAAATAAAGTAAGGATCACCATCCTTTTGAAATAATGGTGATTTTCTTGGCTCACCATCCATCAGTGTTCCTCTGATTCCCCCAGGAGTTAGAGGTTCTCTCTGAGATGTTCTTACACACATTTTCCTTTCTGAACAGTGACATGCCTTTCCAGACAGCATGAGAGACTGGGACAAAAATCCACCAGCACAGAAGAGTTTTCTTTCAACAAAGCTGAGGATCTTATATTATTGCTCTTATCTCCCATTGATTCTATATATTATCTTTGACCTCTTAGTTATCCTTTTCTAATAAATGAAACATAATTTGGTAAAATCATAAGGTTGGACACACTACTATATATAAAATAGATAACTGTTATGGACCTACTGTATAGCACAGGGAACTCTACTCAATACTCTGTAATGACCTATATGGGAAA
>NW_006769284.1:0-217 GCF_000442215.2 Lipotes vexillifer
TAATAACGAAGTGATCACTGAAGAAATCAAAGAGGAAATTTAAAAATACCTAGAAACAAATGATAGTGGAAACACGACGACCCAAAACCTATGGGATGCAGCAAAAGCATTTCTGAGAGGGAAGTTTATAGCAATATAATCGTACCTTAAGAAACAGGAAACATCTCGAATAAGCAACCTAACCTTGCACCTCAAGCAATTAGAGAGAGAAGAACAA
>NW_006769285.1:0-1114 GCF_000442215.2 Lipotes vexillifer
CCACATGGCGTGGAGCAACTAAGCCCGTGCACCACAACTACTGAGCCTGCGCTCTAGAGCCCACGAGCTACAACTACTGCTCCCACGTGCCACAACTACTGAAGCCCGCACACCTAGCGCCCGTGCTCTTCAACAATAGAGGCCACCGCAATGAGAAGCCTGCACACCACAACAAAGAGAAGCCCCCACTCGCTGCAACTAGAGAAAGCCCGCACACAGCAATGAAGAGCCAACGCAGCCAAAAATAAGGTAATAAAATAAATTAATTTAAAAATATATATATATCTGATGAAGAGTACATAGTCACAGTCATGGAATTACTTCCACTGTCCGGGTGGTTGGTATCAATTTGACAGACAGCTTCATTTGTTTCTATTTGTATTCAAATTTAGGGTTGCTTTTCCCATCATTTCTATTTCATCTTATTTTTTGATTAGGTAAACTATTTACATGGCTCAAAAGTTAAAAACTAGAAAAGGATAGTGACTCTTTCTTCCATTCCTATCTTTTCTGCTCCATTCATACCTACTCCCATTGGTAATCATTCTCATGATTTCATTATTCTTCCCATGTTCCATTTTTACAAAACAAAAAGATAGATACGTGTACATATATACATAGAGTCTTATTTCTCTTTCTCACAAAAAAGATCACATGCTATAAGTATTTTTTTGCCCTTTGCTTTTTTGTACATAAAAATAAATCTTGCCCAAATAGCCAAAGCAATCTTGATAAAGAAGATCAAAGCTGGAGGCATCACATTTCTGGATTTCAACTATATTACAAAGCTATGGTAATAAAAACAGTATACCACAAGGGATTAATATCCAACATTTATAGACAGCTCATACAACTCAACATCAAAAAAACAAACAACCCAGTTAAAAAATGAGCAGAAGTTCTGAACAGACATCTTTCCAAAGAAGACATACAGGTGGCTAACAGGTACATAAAAAGGTGCTCAACATCACTAATCATCAGGGCAATGCAAATCAAAACCACAATGAGATCTCACACACCTGTCAGAATGGCTGTTATCAAAAAGACAAGAAATACCAGGCTTCCCTGGTGGCGCAGTGGTTGAGAGTCCGCCTGCCGATGCAGGGGACACGGG
>NW_006769286.1:0-692 GCF_000442215.2 Lipotes vexillifer
GGAGAGGCCACAACAGTGAGAGGCCCGCGTACCACAAAACAAACAAACAAACAAACAAACAAAACTCAAGTCCCCACACTAAAACTAATGTCTGAAGTCAGCACTCAATTTTCATTCATTTTAGGGGTCGGGGCAATTTATCATGCAGAGTCAAGCCATCAAGTGAGGTTCTCTCAAAGGATGTATGGGAACAAGCACAATGGCATGGTGTCTGTCCTGGAGAACCAAGAAAAGACTCCAAGATCACCAAGACTGCAGTCATAGGGCTCCTGGTGAATATCTCTGTCACAGTCAGCAGCAAATGTCAAAATTCCCTGGACATCCAAAACCTCAGCATTGTGAATGACCTGGAAAACCTAAGAAGGGGTGAGCTGCTGAGTGAGGTGGGGAGGCAGGTTGAGGATGCCAGGCCAGCCAAGGGGGCTGGCACCAAGGGGCATGCCCCCGCCCAGAGGGGTTCAGGCTATCAGAGCTGACAGGGATCTTCACTTTACAAAAAGGCCCAGAGAGGGATGGTGAGTTGTCCAAGGTCACCAGTTGTCCAAGGGAGTCAGGGAAGAAGCAAGACTAGAACCCACAGGTCTCCTGTCCCTCTGAGACACACACACACACACGCTTCCTTCCAAGGGAATGGGCTGAGGGAAGGGTAGACCTAGGGGTGCCACTGAGGGAGCTGGACATGCATCGGAAGA
>NW_006769287.1:0-352 GCF_000442215.2 Lipotes vexillifer
CAGGTCCAGTTTGGGCCCCTTGATGTCCACCTTGGGCATCTTGATGCTGGGCATCTGCACCTTGGGCAGGTGGCCCTTGACTCCAATTCCCGCTGCCACCTCCTGGGGCTCTGCTTTGGCAATGTGGCTCTCTGGGAGCTTCACGCCCACTTCGGTGGCCTTGACCTCCAGCTCGGTGGAAGGCAGCTCGAAGCTGAGGTCACTGGTCTTGTTGTCAGCCTGCACCGAGGGCGGGGTTACCTCCACGGTGGCCTCGACAGACTTGCTGGGCGCTGAAACCCTGAAGGACGGCATCTTGAACTTGGGCATTTTGAACTTGCTGTCTCTGGCGGCCACCTCCTTGTCCCCCAGG
>NW_006769288.1:0-233 GCF_000442215.2 Lipotes vexillifer
TGTAGTCTGCTTTTTTTGCTTATTATACATGGACATTTTCCCATGTTACTGATAATATTTTACGTCATTTTTAGTGGTTTGTAGACATAGTGTGTGATTGCTGCATAATTATTTAACCTTTCCCTTCCTGTATGAACCTTAAAGTTGTTTCTGCTCTTTTTCCAAATAACGGTTATAAGGAGGATCCTTGTAGCTAAATCTTTGATCTCTAGTTGAGGTGACATTTTTTTCAT